>NC_057803.1:294130420-294140534 GCF_018294505.1 Triticum aestivum | reverse complement strand
AGGGCGGCGACGGGGACGGGGGCGGCGACGGGGACGGGGGCGGCGACGGCGACGGCGTCGATCGATCGGGGCGCGCGGGCGGTGCTTCAATGGGGAAACAGAGGAAGAAACAGAGGGAGAATGAAATTTTCGTAAGTGTTGTATATATAGAAGGCACCTTTAGTACCGGTTGGAGCCACCAACCGTTACTAAAGGCCTGTTTTGGCCAGGCCAAGCGGCGGGAACCGCACCCCCTTTAGTACCGGTTGGTGGCTCCAACCGGTACTAAAGGCCCTCCTTTAGTACCGTTTGGTGCCACGAACCGGTACTAAAGGGGGTGCGCTGGCGCAAGTTTAGTCCCACCTCGCTAGCCGAGGGGCGGCCGCACTGGTTTATAAACCCCCGTGCGGTAGCTCTATCGAGCTCCTCTCCATAGCAGGCCTACTAGGCCTACATGTTCTGTGCTGCCCTGTTGGCCTACTGGGCCTTTGTGGGCCTGCATCCTGGCCCAACAACAGGTTGGGTTTCTAGTTGTATGCAGGCCGCTCTGGCCTAGTAGGCGGGCTTTTTTTATTTTTTGCTTTATTTATTTTTGAGTTGTTTTTTTGTGTATTTAAAGTTTCTTTGTGAATATTTTTGCTTTAGGTACAAAAAATTACATACTTTCTATTAGTGCCCATAGTTTTCAAATTTGAATAGTTTAAATTTTGAATTATTTGAAATTGGTGTGAATCACTAGTTTGTGAATAACATAACTTTAAAAATCAGTAAAGGCATGAAAGAATTTGTTTGCACATAAAATTTCTTCGCGTTTCAAATGCCAAAACACATAATTAACTACCCTAACTAGTACAGAGATTCCCTTCTGGGCATGAAACACAGAACAAAGTGATGATAGTCAAGCCGATCACATCCCAGATCTTTGGGTGTGAAACTTTTTCTTCGCGTGTGTCCCTTTGCGCCGTAACCATGGAAATCTTCATCATTTAACGGGATGCTCGGGTCAATATTCACTGTGAATGGAGCAATTTCATCAAACTTTTCATAATCTTCTGACTTGTCTGTCTTGTCATCCACTCCCACGATGTTTCTCTTCCCAGAAAGAACTATGTGCCGCTTTGGCACATCGTACGATGCATTCGCTTCCTTATCTTTTCTTTTTCTTGGCTTGGTAGACATGTCCTTCACATAGAAAACATGTGCCACATCATTGGCTAGGACGAATGGTTCGTCTGCATACGCAAGATTGTTGAGATCCACTATTGTCATTCCATACTGCAAGTCTTCCGTTACCCCGCCTCGTGTCATATTGACCCATTTGCATCGAAACAAAGGGACCTTCAAACCACGTTAATAGTCAAGTTCCCATATGTCCTGTATATAACCATAATATGTTTCCTTTCCTGTCTTGGTTTCTGCATCAAAGCGGACACCACTGTTTTGGTTGGTGCTCTTCTTATCTTGGGCGATCGTGTAAAATGTATTACCATTTATCTCGTACCCTTTGAAAGTCATTATATTCGAAGATGGTAACTGGGACAGCAAGTACATGTCATCTTCAATAGAGGTGTCATGCATGGTACGTGTCTGCAACCAGCTGGCGAAACTCCTGGTTTGTTCACGTGTAATCCAGTCATCAGACCGCTCCGGGTGTTTGGAGCGTAGCAAATTCTTGTGTTCATCCATATACGGAGCCACCAAGGCGGAATTCTGTAGAACTGTGTAGTGTGCTTCAGTGAGAGAATGTCCGTCCATACATATTATTTATTCCCCTCCTAGCGTGCCTTTTCCATCCAGTCTGCCCTTATGCCGCGATTCAGGAACACCAATCGGCTTAAGGTCAGGAATAAAGTCAATACAAAACTCAATGACCTCCTCATTTTGACGGCCCTTGGAGATGCTTCCTTCTGGCCTAGCACGGTTATGAACATATTTCTTTAAGACTCCCATGAACCTCTCAGAGGGGAACATATTGTGTAGAAATACAGGACCCAAAACGTTAATCTCTTCACATAAGTGAACTAGGACGTGCGTCATGATGTTGAAGAAAGATGGTGGGAACACCAACTCGAAACTAACAAGACATTGCACCAAATCATTCTCTAACCTTGGTATGATTTCTGGATCGATTACCTTCTGAGAGATTGCATTGAGAAATGCACATAGCTTCACAATGGCTAATTGAACGTTTTCCGGTAGAAGCCCCCTCAATGCAACCGGAAGCAGTTGCGTCATAATCACGTGGCAGTCATGAGACTTTAGGTTCTGGAAGTTTTTCTCTGCCATGTTTATTATTCCCTTTATATTCGACAAGAAGCCAGACGGTACCTTAATACTGAGCAGGCATTCAAAGAAGATTTCCTTCTCTTCTTTGGTAAGAGCGTAGCTTGCATGACCCTGATGTATGCCGTCTTTTCCGTGCATACGTTGCTGGTCCTCTCGTGCCTCAGGTGTATCTTTTGTCTTTCCATACATGCCCAAGAAGCCAAGCAGGGTCACATAAAGATTCTTCGTCACGTGCATCACGTCGATTGCGGAGCGGACCTCTAGGTCTTTCCAATAGGGCAGGTCCCAAAATATAGATTTCTTCTTCCACATGGGTGCGCGTCCGTCAGCGTCATTCAGAATAGGTTGTCCACCAGGACCCTTTCCAAAGACCACCTTCAAATCCTTGACCATATCATGTACATCAGCACCACTACGGTGGCGAGGCTTCGTCCAGTGATCCGCCTCACCTTTGAAATGCTTGCCTTTCTTTCTTATGGGATGCCTGCTCGGAAGAAATTGACGATGTCACAGGTACACATTCTTCTTACAATTAGCCAAATATATACTGTCGGTATCATCCAAATAGTGCGTGCATGCGCGGTATCCCTTGTTTGTCTATCCTGAAAGGTTACTGAGAGCAGGCCAATCATTGATGGTCACGAACAGCAACGCCTTTAGGTCAAACTCTTCCCCCATGTGCTCATCCCATGCACGTACACCTGTTCCATTCCACAGTTGTAAGAGTTCTTCAACTAATGGCCTTAGGTACACATCAATGTCGTTGCCGGGTTGCTTAGGGCCTTGGATGAGCACTGGCATCATAATGAACTTCCGCCTCATGCACAACCAAGGAGGAAGGTTATACAAACATAGAGTCACAGGCCAGGTGCTATGGTTGCTGCTCTGCTCCCCAAAAGGATTAATGCCATCTGCGCTTAGACCAAACCATACGCTCCTTGCGTCATCTGCAAACTCCTTCCCGTACTTTCTTTCGATTTTTCTCCACTGCGACCCGTCAGCGGGTACTCTCAACTTTCCGTCTTTCTTACGGTCTTCTCTGTGCCATCGCATCGCCTTGGCATGCTCTTTGTTTTGGAACAAACGTTTCAACCGTGGTATTATAGGAGCATACCACATCACCTTGGCAGGAAACTTCTTCCTGGGGAACTCGCCCTCGACATCACCAGGGTCATCGCGGCTGATCTTATAGCGCAATGCACCACATACCGGGCAAGCGTTCAAATCCTCGTACTCACCGTGGTAGAGGATGCAATCATTAGGGCATGCATGTATCTTCTACACCTCTAACCCTAGAGGGCAGAAAGCCTTCTTTGCTTCATACGTACTCTCGGGCAATTCGTTGTCCTTTGGAAGCATATCCTTTATCATTACCAACAACTTTCCAAATCCCTTGTCAGATACACCATTCGCTGCCTTCCATTGCAGCAATTCCAGTGTGGTGCCCAGCTTTTTCTTGTCACCTACGCAATTCGGGTAGAACAATTTTTTGTGATCCTCTAACATGCGCTGCAACTTCTTCTTCTCCAAATCACTTGTGCAGTTTCTCTTTGCATCGGCAATGGCCCGACCTAGATCATCAACGGGCTCATCTGATGCCTCTTCTTCAGCTTCTTCCCGCATTGCCGGCTCAGCTTCTTCCCGCATTACCGGCTCAGCTTCTTCCCCCATTGTTGTATCATCGTATTCAGGGAACCCATGGCCAGGATAGCTGTCGTCGTCCTCTTCTTCTTCATTGTCTTCCATCATAACCCCTCTTTCTCCGTGCTTGGTCCAAACATTATAGTGGGGCATGAAACCGGACTTAAACAGGTGGACGCGAATGGTTCTTGACGTAGAGTAATTGTGACCATTCTTACAGCCAGCACATGGACAAGGCATAAAACCATCCGCCCGCTTGTTTGCCTCAGTCGCAAGCGCCCTCAACGAACTGTGGAGAGCGTCGGTCATCGTACATCCATTGTCGGCTCATCTTCATTACACAACACCAAATAGACCAAATTAATACAAGTTCATACATAAAGTTCATACAACACTTAAATGCAACAAACAAATAACTCTCTAGCTAAAGCATTTAAATGCAACAACAAATGTGATCAAGATCGCAACTAAGGTAACAATGGATCCAACAGCATAATGATACCAAGCCTCACTATCGATGGCATATTTTCTAATCTTTCTAATCTTCAAGCGCATTTTCTCCATCTTGATCCTGTGATCATCGACGACATCGGCAACATGCAACTCCAATTCCATCTTCCCCCCCTCAATTCTTTTCAATTTTTCTTTCAAGTACTCGTTTTCTCTTTCAACTAAATTTAACCTCTCGACAATAGGGTCGGTTGGAATTTCTGGTTCACATACCTCCTAGAAAAAAATTCTATGTCAACTTGATGGGCATAATTTGTCATAAACACGAAATGCAACTAGTTTTAAAAGAGAATATATATACCACATCCGAATCATAACAAGGACGAGGGCCGACGGGGACGGATATCAAAACCATGGCACTATATGTATAACAAACAGCATACGGGTAAGATAATTATATGAGTAACTATATATCCAAATCACACAAACATCAATTTTTATATAAAATTTCATGACAAGAGGCTCACCACAAGGTGGTGCCGGCGACGGGACGGTGCGGGCGATCGACGGTGGTTACGACGGAGAATTAGAAGGCACTAAGTAAACCACACCTACATATGCAAACTAAGTGTTATGTTTGACCTCAAATTGCATATAAATCAAATACTAGCACATATATATATCCTCCCAAATTACTAAACTCACAAATTAATCACTATATAAAGCATTGCAAGAGCTAATCTAGCAATGAGAGATGAAAGGACAAAGTTGCTAAACTTTGTGATCATTTGAATGGATGGGGGCCTTCAAATCTTGACAAATTTTGGGCAAAATGTGTGATGAGTTTGAGAGGAAGAGGGGAAGAACAGAGAGAGGAGAGGGGAAAGGGGAAGAACAGAGCGAGCTCGGGTGGACGAAGGGTTTATGTAGGACGACCTTTAGTACCAGTTCGTGCCAAGAACCGGTACTAAAGGGGCTGGAGGGCCCCCAGTCTGACAACATCCTGCCACCACTCTCATTAGTACCAGTTCGTGGCACGAATCGGTGCTAAAGGTTCGCCATGAACCGGTACTAATGAAAGCGGCCCGGCTAGCCGTTGGAACCGGCACTAATGTATACATTAGTGCCGGCTCAAATACAAACCGACACTAATGTGCTTCATGTTTGACTCTTTTTCTACTAGTGTTATAACCCAACTGCGTAAGGAACGCAAAATCAAGGAACATAACACCGGTATGACGGAAACTAGGGCGACAAGAGTGGAACAAAACACCAGGAATAAGGACGAGCCTTCCACCCTTTACCAAGTATATAGATGCATTAAAGTAAACAAGATATAATAATGATATCCCAACAATAAACATGTTCCAACAAGGAACAAACTCCAATCTTCAGCTGCAACTAGCAATGCTATAAGAGGGGTTGAGGAAAGCGGTAACATAGCCAAACAACGGTTTGCTAGGACAAGGTGGGTTAGAGGCTTGACATGGCAATATGGGGGCATGATAAAGCATGTGGTTGGTATCGCGGCATAGGCATAGCAATAGAGCGAGCAACTAGCAAACAAAGATAGAAGTGATTTTGAGGGTATGGTCATCTTGCCTGCAAAGTTCTCCGAGTTGACGTAAAGTTGATCCTCGTAAGGATACTCAACGGGTTCCTCGATCATGTACTCGTCTCCCGGCTCTACCCAAAACAAGAATACAAGCAAAGGGAGCGACAATCAACCACGATGCAATGTGCAAGCAACATGCACTACAAAAAAAATACACTTCCGTGATGATACGTGTTTGTCATAGTAGGTCGCTTTTTTTGTCATGCATGTACATCCATGAAAAATTTATGACAGAATCAAGATAGTCATACCTGTGCTGTCGTAGAAGTGTTCCATGACATTACCAAAATTATCATCACGGAAGTGTCCACTTCCATGACGATAAATCACGCGTCACAAAAGTGCTTTCGTCAAGGGTGACCAACACGTGGCATCCACCGTAATGGAATGCCGTTAAGCTATCGGGTCGGGTTTTGGATCCGATAACCCGTTAACAGCACCAACCAATGGGGATTTTCCACGTGTAAAATCATCATTGGCTAGAGGAAACACGTGTCGGCTCATCGTTGGTACAGATGTCATCCACTCATTGGACAGGAGGCGCCTATGATAGGTCGACACGTGGCCCATTCCGGTGAAAAAGGCCGGCCCAGTAAAAATTAGCAGGTCAGCCCATATAAGGCCTACTTGAGTCACGTCCATTTAAGCCCATGGCCCATACGAGATGTGCCAATTCGGCCCATTAAAGATTTGACACCATTGCAGCCCATCATCAGTTCGAGCCCGTTAACAACCCGCTATATATTTGGGCTAAATATCGGCCCGATGAGATTTTTGCCTGTTAACGGCCCATTTAATGGATGGGCCAATTTTCAGGATGTACATCTTTCGGCCTTTTAGTGACCCAT
Organism: Triticum aestivum; assembly: GCF_018294505.1. NCBI lineage: Eukaryota > Viridiplantae > Streptophyta > Magnoliopsida > Poales > Poaceae > Triticum > Triticum aestivum. The sequence continues at coordinate 294,133,715 of NC_057803.1, read as the reverse complement.
TTAAATGTTGGGCTAATTTCCGGACCGGTGTGTCTTTCAGCTTGTTGACGGCTGTCGGTGTCAAAACCAGCGGATCTCGGGTAGGGGGTCCCGAACTGTGCGTCTAGGCGGATGGTAACAGGAGACAAGGGACACGATGTTTTTACCCAGGTTCGGGCCCTCTCGATGGAGGTAAAACCCTACTCTTGCTTGATTAATATTGATGATATGGATAGTACAAGAGTAGATCTAGCATGAGATCAAGGAGGCTAAACCCTAGAGCTAGCCTATGGTATGATTGTTGTTCGTTCTATGGACTAAAACCCTCCGGTTTACACAGAGTCGGTTAGAATGGTAGGAGATCTACATATCCGTATCGCCAAGCTTGCCTTCCACGCCAAGGAAAGTCCCTTCCGGACACGGGACGAAGTCTTCAATCTTGTATCTTCGTAGTCCAGGAGTCCGGCCGAAGGTATAGTCCGGCTATCCGGACACCCCCTAATCCAGGACTCCCTCAGTAGCCCCTGAACCAGGCTTCAATGACGACGAGTCCGGCGGCAGATTGTCTTCGGCATTGCAAGGCGGGTTCCTCCTCCAAGTACTTCATAGAAGATTTTGAACACAAAGGTAGTGTTCGGCTCTGCAAAATAAGTTTCCACATATTGCCATAGAGAGAATAATATTTACACAAATCTAATCTGCTGACGTATTCCGTAGCGTGACATCACACCACGGCCAAGTCTTTATTCGAATCATTTTACTGTCCCACCTCAGCGTGTTTAGCGAGGCGGTTTCCTTGGCACGTCTTGTCAAAGCAGAGACCGTGTCCCCTTCATTTACGGGATTCTCATCAATATGGACGTGGGTAACCCAGTCGTACCTGTTGGTATGTTTTCTCGATCAAAGGCGAGTCCCAAACGGTCACGGGGAGGGCCCTTGGTATTCAACCTCTTATAAAGAGACCAAGGCCTTACTCCTTTCTTTCAATCTCGAGTTCCAACACCCAAGGCTCCAGATTTTAGGCGCTTCGGACCTACGACAATGTCCGGTTCTGACCTTCGAGGCCGATGGATGCCCTCCTCCGTCACGGGGGAGGACGTGCTGATGTTGAGAGAGGCTAGGTTCTTGACCGGCGAAATCTCGCATAGGCTGCCTGCTCAAGGGCAGGTCATTCCCACTCCCAATCCTGGTGAGAGTGTGGTGTTCATGTCTCACTTCCTTTGGGGGCTAGGCTTCCCGACGGATCCCTTCGTGAGGGTGCTTATGTTTTATTATGGGCTAGAATTTCACGACTTAGCTCCGGAGTCCATCCTCCATATTTCCTCATTCATCGTCGTGTGTGAAGCCTTCCTCCGTATTACTCCTCACTTCGGACTATGGCTCAAGACCTTCAAAGTAGAGCCGAAGATGATTGAGGGACGGCACTCGGAGTATGGAGGTTCTTTTATAAGCAAGAATGCTGGTGCTCCATGGCCCGAGGGCTCTTTTCAAGAGGAGTCCAGCTTATGGCAACGAGAGTGGTTTTACATCACCATTCCCAGGGGCACCAAGTGGGTGGCGCCACCTGCCTTTCGCTCGGGTCCCCCACCACAGCTAGTGTCATGGGTCAATAAAGGACTGGACTGGGGGCCATCCAAGGACGTGCCCTTGTTGCAGGGCCGCATTCGAGATCTCTTAGAAAGAGACATTAGCCTGGTCCTGGTCACGCAGGTCATGTTGATCCGCCGAGCCTTGCCCGGCAAACTTCGCCCCCTTTGCCTGTGGGAGTTCAATCCGGAGGGACCACGAGCTCTCCAACATTTCATGGGCGCAACGCCCGTGGAGATGTACAAATTGTTCTTCGGATCACAAGCCATGTGTCCGGTCTTGACCGAGGACGCAGGCCTGAGCTGCAATCGCCCGGATAGTAAAGTAAGTAGTCTTGTGCCCGGACTCGCTATCCATATATTTATCATAAAATTGCCCCTAAAAGAGCTGTCCTTTAAAAAGGAGTGGATAGCGAAAGCAAAGCTAATCAGGTGTCCGGCCCCCCTCCCCGAGACCACGCCAGATCCCGTGCTAGTCAGGATGTTGGAGGTTGTGCCTTTGGAGGAACGCGAGGAAGGGGACAAGGAAGCTACAACCTCCTCAAAGGAGGTTGTCCGGAAGGGAGGAATCGAAAATTCCTCTCCTCAGGGGAAGAAGAGGACTGCCTCTGATGACCCGGATGAAGGAAATATGCCCTAGAGGCAATAATAAAGTTATTATTTATTTCCTTATAATCATGATAAATGTTTATTATTCATGCTAGAATTGTATTTACCGGAAACATAATACATGTGTGAATACATAGACAAACAGAGTGTCACTAGTATGCCTCTACTTGACTAGCTCGTTAATCAAAGATGGTTATGTTTCCTAACCATGAACAATGAGTTGTTATTTGATTAACGAGGTCACATCATTAGTAGAATGATCTGATTGACATGACCCATTCCATTAGCTTAGCACCCGATCGTTTAGTATGTTGCTATTGCTTTCTTCATGACTTATACATGTTCCTATGACTATGAGATTATGCAACTCCCGTTTACCGGAGGAACACTTTGGGTACTACCAAATGTCACAACGTAACTGGGTGATTATAAAGGAGTACTATAGGTGTCTCCAATGGTCGATGTTGGGTTGGCGTATTTCGAGATTAGGATTTGTCACTCCGATTGTCGGAGAGGTATCTCTGGGCCCTCTCGGTAATACACATCACATAAGCCTTGCAAGCATTACAACTAATATGTTAGTTGTGAGATGATGTATTACGGAACGAGTAAAGAGACTTGCCGGTAACGAGATTGAACTAGGTATTGGATACCGACGACCGAATCTCGGGCAAGTAACATACCGATGACAAAGGGAACAACGTATGTTGTTATGCGGTCTGACCGATAAAGATCTTCGTAGAATATGTAGGAGCCAATATGGGCATCCAGGTCCCGCTATTGGTTATTGACCAGAGACGTGTCTCGGTCATGTCTACATTGTTCTCGAACCCGTAGGGTCCGCACGCTTAAGGTTACGATGACAGTTATATTATGAGTTTATGCATTTTGATGTACCGAAGGTTGTTCGGAGTCCCGGATGTGATCACGGACATGACGAGGAGTTTCGAAATGGTCGAGACATAAAGATTGATATATTGGAAGTCTATGTTTGGACATCGGAAGTGTTCCGGGTGAAATCGGGATTTTACCGGGTTACCGGGAGGTTACTGGAACCCCCCGGGAACCATATGGGCCTTCATGGGCCTTAGTGGAAAGGAGAAAGGGGCAGCCCAAGGGGG
>NC_057803.1:294123381-294130348 GCF_018294505.1 Triticum aestivum | reverse complement strand
CGCCACCTCCTCCTGGCCGGCGCCTCCTCCCCCCCTTGGCTCCTTTATATACTGAGGCAGGGGCACCTCTAAACACACAAGTTGACACAAGTTGATCCACGTGATCGATTCCTTAGCCGTGTGCGGTGCCCCCTACCACCATATTCCTCGATAATACTGTAGCGGAGTTTAGGCGAAGCCCCGCTGATGTAGTTCATCAAGATCGTCACCACGCCGTCGTGCTGACGAAACTCTTCCCCGACACTTTGCTGGATCGGAGTCCGGGGATCGTCATCGAGCTGAACGTGTGCTCAAACTCGGAGGTGCCGTAGTTTCGGTACTTGATCGGTTGGATCGTGAAGACGTACGACTACTTCATCTACGTCGTGTCATCGCTTCCGCAGTCGGTCTGCGTTGGGTACGTAGACAACACTCTCCTCTCGTTGCTATGCAGCACATGATCCTGTGTGCGCGTAGGAAATTTTTTGAAATTACTACGAAACCCAACAGTGGCATCCGAGCTCAGGTTATTGATGTTGATGTTATATGCACGAGTAGAACACAAGTGAGTTGTGGACGATACAAGTCATACTGCCTACCAGCATGTCATATTTTGGTTCGGCGGTATTGTTGGACGAGACGACCCAGACCAACCTTACGCGTACGCTTACGCGAGACCGGTTCCCTCGACGTGCTTTGCACAGAGATGGCTTGCGGGCGACTGTCTCTCCAACTTTAGTTGAACCAAGTATGGCTACGCCCGGTCCTTGCGAAGGTTAAAACGGAGTCTATTTGACAAACTATCGTTGTGGTTTTGATGCGTAGGTGAGATTGGTTCTTACTTAAGCCCGTAGCAGCCACGTAAAACATGCAACAACAAAGTAGAGGACGTCTAACTTGTTTTTGCAGGGCATGTTGTGATGTGATATGGTCAAGGCATGATGCTGAATTTTATTGTATGAGATGATCATGTTTTGTAACCAAGTTATCGGCAACTGGCAGGAGCCATATGGTTGTCGCTTTATTGTATGCAATGCAATCGCGATGTAATGCTTAACTTTATTACTAAACGGTAGTGATAGTCGTGAAAGCATAAGATTGGTGAGACGACAACGATGCTACGATGGAGATCAAGGTGTCGCGCCGGTGACGATGGTGATCATGACGGTGCTTCGGAGATGGAGATCACAAGCACGAGATGATGATGGCCATATCATATCACTTATATTGATTGCATGTGATGTTTATCTTTTTATGCATCTTATCTTGCTTTGATTGACGGTAGCATTATAAGATGATCTCTCATTAAATTATCAAGAAGTGTTCTCCCTGAGTATGCACCGTTGCCAAAGTTCGTCGTGCCCAGACACCACGTGATGATCGGGTGTGATAAGCTCTACGTCCATCTACAACGGGTGCAAGCCAGTTTTTGCACACGCAGAATACTCAGGTTAAACTTGACGAGCCTAGCATATGCAGATATGGCCTCGGAACACGGAAACCGAAAGGTCGAGCGTGAATCATATAGTAGATATGATCAACATAAATGATGTTCACCATTGAAAACTACTCCATCTCACGTGATGATCGGTCATGGTATAGTTGATTTGGATCACGTAATCACTTAGAAGATTAGAGGGATGTCTATCTAAGTGGGAGTTCTTAAGTAATATGATTAATTGAACTTAAATTTATCATGAACTTAGTACCTGATAGTATCTTGCTTGTTTATGTTGATTGTAGATAGATGGCTCGTGTTGTTGTTCCGTTGAATTTTAATGCGTTCCTTGAGAAAGCAAAGTTGAAAGATGATGGTAGCAATTACACGGACTGGGTCCGTAACTTGAGGATTATCCTCATTGCTGCACAGAAGAATTACGTCCTGGAAGCACCGCTGGGTGCCAGGCCTGCTGCTGGAGCAACGCCAGATGTTATGAACGTCTGGCAGAGCAAAGCTGATGACTACTCGATAGTTCAGTGTGCCATGCTTTACGGCTTAGAATCGGGACTTCAACGACGTTTTGAACGTCATGGAGCATATGAGATGTTCCAGGAGTTGAAGTTAATATTTCAACCAAATGCCCGGATTGAGAGATATGAAGTCTCCAATAAGTTCTATAGCTGCAAGATGGAGGAGAACAGTTCTGTCATTGAGCATATACTCAAAATGTCTGGATATAATAATCACTTGATTCAATTGGGAGTTAATCTTCCGGATGATTGCGTCATCGACAGAATTCTCCAATCACTGCCACCAAGCTACAAGAGCTTCGTAATGAACTATAATATGCAAGGGATGAACAAGACTATTCCCGAGCTCTTCGCAATGCTAAAAGCTGCGGAGGTAGAAATCAAGAAGGAGCATCAAGTGTTGATGGTTAACAAGACCACTAGTTTCAAGAAAAAGGGCAAAGGGAAGAAAAAGGGGAACTTCAAGAAGAACGGCAAGCAAGTTGCTGCTCAAGAGAAGAAACCCAAGTCTGGACCTAAGCCTGAAACTGAGTGCTTCTACTGCAAGCAGACTGGTCACTGGAAGCGGAACTGCCCCAAGTATTTGGCGGATAAGAAGGATGGCAAGGTGAACAAAGGTATATGTGATATACATGTTATTGATGTGTACCTTACTAGAGCTCGCAGTAGCACCTGGGTATTTGATACTGGTTCTATTGCTAATATTTGCAACTCGAAACAGGGACTACGGAATAAGCGGGCACTGGCAAAGGACGAGGTGACGATGCGCGTGGGAAACGGTTCCAAAGTCGATGTGATCGCAGTCGGCACGCTACCTCTACATCTACCTTCGGGATTAATATTAGACCTAAGTAATTGTTATTTGGTGCCAGCGTTGAGCATGAACATTATATCTGGATCTTGTTTAATGCGAGACGGTTATTCATTTAAATCAGAGAATAATGGTTGCTCTATTTATATGAGTAATATCTTTTATGGTCATGCGCCCTTGAAGAGTGGTCTATTTTTATTGAATCTCGATAGTAGTAATACACATATTCATAATGTTGAAGCCAAAAGATGCAGAGTTGATAATGAAAGTGCAACTTATTTGTGGCACTGTCGTTTAGGTCATATCGGTATAAAGCGCATGAAGAAACTCCATACCGATGGACTTTTGGAACCACTTGATTATGAATCACTTGGTACTTGCGAACCGTGCCTCATGGGCAAGATGACTAAAACACCGTTCTCCGGTACTATGGAGAGAGCAACAGATTTGTTGGAAATCATACATACCGATGTATGTGGCCCGATGAATATTGAGGCTCGTGGCGGGTATCGTTATTTTCTCACCTTCACAGATGATTTAAGCAGATATGGGTATATTTACTTAATGAAACATAAGTCTGAAACATTTGAAAAGTTCAAAGAATTTCAGAGTGAAGTTGAAAATCATCGTAACAAGAAAATAAAGTTTCTACGATCTGATCGTGGAGGAGAATATTTGAGTTACGAGTTTGGTGTACATTTGAAAAACTGTGGAATAGTTTCGCAACTCACGCCACCCGGAACACCACAGCGTAATGGTGTGTCCGAACGTCGTAATCGTACTTTACTAGATATGGTGCGATCTATGATGTCTCTTACTGATTTACCGCCATCATTTTGGGGATATGCTTTAGAGACGGCCGCATTCACGTTAAATAGGGCACCATCAAAATCCGTTGAGACGACGCCTTATGAACTGTGGTTTGGCAAGAAACCAAAGTTGTCGTTTCTTAAAGTTTGGGGCTGCAATGCTTATGTGAAAAAGCTTCAACCTGATAAGCTCGAACCCAAATCGGAGAAATGTGTCTTCATAGGATACCCAAAGGAAACTGTTGGGTACACCTTCTATCACAGATCCGAAGGCAAAACATTCGTTGCTAAGAATGGATCATTTCTAGAGAAGGAGTTTCTCTCGAAAGAAGTGAGTGGGAGGAAAGTAGAACTTGATGAGGTAACTGTACCTGCTCCCTTACTGGAAAGTAGTTCATCACAGAAAACTGTTTCAGTGACACCTACACCAGTTAGTGAGGAAGCCAATGATAATGATCATGAAACTTCAGATCAAGATACTACTGAACCGCGTAGATCAACCAGAGTAAGATCGCACCAGAGTGGTTCGGTAATCCTGTTCTGGAGGTCATGCTACTAGATCATGATGAACCTACGAACTATGAAGAAGCGATGGTGAGCCCAGATTCCGTAAAGTGGCTTGAAGCCATGAAATCTGAGATGGGATCCATGTATGAGAACAAAGTATGGACTTTGGTTGACTTGCCCGATGATCGGCAAGCAATTGAGAATAAATGGATTTTTAAGAAGAAGACTGACGCTGATGGTAATGTTACTGTCTACAAAGCTCGACTTGTCGCAAAAGGTTTTCGGCAAGTTCAAGGAATTGATTACGATGAGACCTTCTCACCCGTAGCGATGCTTAAGTCCGTCCGAATCATGTTAGCAATTGCCGCATTTTATGATTATGAAATTTGGCAAATGGATGTCAAAACTGCATTCCTGAATGGATTTCTGGAAGAAGAGTTGTATATGATGCAACCAGAAGGTTTTGTCGATCCAAAGGGAGCTAACAAAGTGTGCAAGCTCCAGCGATCCATTTATGGACTGGTGCAAGCCTCTCGGAGTTGGAATAAACGTTTTGATAGTGTGATCAAACCATTTGGTTTTATACAGACTTTCGGAGAAGCCTGTATTTACAAGAAAGTGAGTGGGAGCTCTGTAGCATTTCTGATATTATATGTGGATGACATATTACTGATTGGAAATGATATAGAATTTCTGGATAGCATAAAGGGATACTTGAATAAAAGTTTTTCAATGAAAGACCTCGGTGAAGCTGCTTACATATTAGGCATTAAGATCTATAGAGATAGATCAAGACGCTTAATTGGACTTTCACAAAGCACATACCTTGACAAAATTTTGAAGAAGTTCAAAATGGATCAAGCGAAGAAAGGGTTCTTGCCTGTGTTACAAGGTGTGAAATTGAGTAAGACTCAATGCCCGACCACTGCAGAAGATAGAGAGAATATGAAAGATGTTCCCTATGCATCAGCCATAGGCTCTATCATGTATGCAATGCTGTGTACCAGACCTGATGTGTGCCTTGCTATAAGTTTAGCAGGGAGGTACCAAAGTAATCCAGGAATGGATCACTGGACAGCGGTCAAGAACATCCTGAAATACCTGAAAAGGACTAAGGATATGTTTCTCATATACGGAAGTGACAAAGAGCTCATCGTAAAAGGTTACGTTGATGCAAGCTTTGACACTGATCCGGACGATTCTAAATCGCAAACCGGATACGTGTTTACATTAAACGGTGGAGCCGTCAGTTGGTGCAGTTCTAAACAAAGCGTCGTAGCGGGATCTACATGTGAAGCGGAATACATAGCTGCTTCGGAAGCAGCAAATGAAGGAGTCTGGATGAAGGAGTTCATATCCGATCTAGGTGTCATACCTAGTGCATCGGGTCCAATGAAAATCTTTTGTGACAATACTGGTGCAATTGCCTTGGCAAAGGAATCCAGATTTCACAAAAGGACCAAACACATCAAGAGACGCTTCAACTCCATCCGGGATCTAGTCCAGGTGGGAGACATAGAGATTTGCAAGATACATACGGATCTGAATGTTGCAGACCCGTTGACTAAGCCTCTTCCACGAGCAAAACATGATCAGCACCAAAGCTCCATGGGTGTTAGATTCATTACAGTGTAATCTAGATTATTGACTCTAGTGCAAGTGGGAGACTGAAGGAAATATGCCCTAGAGGCAATAATAAAGTTATTATTTATTTCCTTATAATCATGATAAATGTTTATTATTCATGCTAGAATTGTATTTACCGGAAACATAATACATGTGTGAATACATAGACAAACAGAGTGTCACTAGTATGCCTCTACTTGACTAGCTCGTTAATCAAAGATGGTTATGTTTCCTAACCATGAACAATGAGTTGTTATTTGATTAACGAGGTCACATCATTAGTAGAATGATCTGATTGACATGACCCATTCCATTAGCTTAGCACCCGATCGTTTAGTATGTTGCTATTGCTTTCTTCATGACTCATACATGTTCCTATGACTATGAGATTATGCAACTCCCGTTTACCGGAGGAACACTTTGGGTACTACCAAACGTCACAACGTAACTGGGTGATTATAAAGGAGTACTACAGGTGTCTCCAATGGTCGATGTTGGGTTGGCGTATTTCGAGATTAGGATTTGTCACTCCGATTGTCGGAGAGGTATCTCTGGGCCCTCTCGGTAATACACATCACATAAGCCTTGCAAGCATTACAACTAATATGTTAGTTGTGAGATGATGTATTACGGAACGAGTAAAGAGACTTGCCAGTAACGAGATTGAACTAGGTATTAGATACCGACGATCGAATCTCGGGCAAGTAACATACCGATGACAAAGGGAACAACGTATGTTGTTATGCGGTCTGGCCGATAAAGATCTTCGTAGAATATGTAGGAGCCAATATGGGCATCCAGGTCCCGCTATTGGTTATTGACCAGAGACGTGTCTCGGTCATGTCTACATTGTTCTCGAACCCGTAGGGTCCGCACGCTTAAGGTTACGATGACAGTTATATTATGAGTTTATGCATTTTGATGTACCGAAGGTTGTTCGGAGTCCCGGATGTGATCACGGACATGACGAGGAGTTTCGAAATGGTCGAGACATAAAGATTGATATATTGGAAGTCTATGTTTGGACATCGGAAGTGTTCCGGGTGAAATCGGGATTTTACCGGGTTACCGGGAGGTTACTGGAACCCCCCGGGAACCATATGGGCCTTCATGGGCCTTAGTGGAAAGGAGAAAGGGGCAGCCCAAGGGGGTTGCGCGCCTCCCCCTTCCCCTAGTCCTATTAGGACTAGGAGAGGTGGCCGGCCACCCCTCTCCCTCTTTCCCCCTTGGGAATCCTAGTTGGAATAGGATTGGGGGGGGGGGG
>NC_057803.1:294093183-294122982 GCF_018294505.1 Triticum aestivum | reverse complement strand
GTAGGAGTAGGACTCCTCCTGCGCCACCTCCTCCTGGCCGGCGCCTCCTCCCCCCTTGGCTCCTTTATATACTGAGGCAGGGGCACCTCTAAACACACAAGTTGACACAAGTTGATCCACGTGATCGATTCCTTAGCCGTGTGCGGTGCCCCCTGCCACCATATTCCTCGATAATACTGTAGCGGAGTTTAGGCGAAGCCCTGCTGCTGTAGTTCATCAAGATCGTCACCACGCCGTCGTGCTGACGAAACTCTTCCCCGACACTTTGCTGGATCGGAGTCCGGGGATCGTCATCGAGCTGAACGTGTGCTCAAACTCGGAGGTGCCGTAGTTTCGGTACTTGATCGGTTGGATCGTGAAGACGTACGACTACTTCCTCTACGTCGTGTCATCGCTTCCGCAGTCGGTCTGTGTTGGGTACATAGACAACACTCTCCTCTCGTTGCTATGCATCACATGATCCTGTGTGCGCGTAGGAAATTTTTTGAAATTACTACGAAACCCAACACCGGAGACCATGGCCTCAAAGCATGGGAAGAAATCTTCGTCAGAGGGTCCTGCGCCAGGGGATACTTCAGCCGAATTATGCCCTCAAGGGGATCAGCCCTCCACCGAGCCGTAAGTAGAGAGGAGTTTTTCTTTTTAAGAAATGAGAGAAATCCTTGCGTTATATCTAAGAAGAGTAATCAAAAATTTACCTCGTAGCTCGGACCTTAGCCCTTCTCAGCAGAGCTCGTCTTCGAGGGATCTTATTCCGGAGATGATGGAGAGCGGAACGCCTCCCCCTGCCGTACCACCTTGCGAGGCGGGCGACCCTGAGGTATCATCGCGGAGGGTTTCTCCGAATTCGGAAGGGCCGGAAGGTAGTCATATGCCCCCCCAAAGCCCTCCACGTCCGGCCTTCGAAAAGGGCCATCGGACGAGTCCGGCATTGTCTAGTGCGTGGTCGGAGGAGCTGAAGGATCTGCTCGGGTGCATCTATCTCAGAGGAGCACCATGCATTGATGGGTACGGTGATTGAGAGGATTTCATCCGTGGAGAGCGGATTGCACGAGGCCGTCAGGAGTTTACTAACAGGTTTTGAGATACGTGAAATAATGTACCCTTTTTGGACAGTTGCGCATAAATAAGATGCGCCCTGTGTAGATAGTTACCCTGAGACTCTGTGCGTTGTCAAAAGTGACGGCGCGTAGAGGATCATAGTCCCAGGTCTAATATGCCGCCTTCATACGTAGATGGCGAAGTGTCGGGTGGCCAGCCGGACTGATGAATTTGCCGAGCTAAAGCGGCAACTTGACGTGGGAGATGCCGACATCGCGCTTGTCAACAAGCAGCTTGACGAGGCACAATGTATGTAATTACTCCGGCGGCACCTGGTAAGAGGAGCTTTATGCCAGTATCTTACAATGTGTGCGCTTGATGCAGGTGGTGCTGCTCCCATGGAGAATCTTTGGGCGGAACTTGCCCGAGCCAAGGAGCAAGCAAGGAAAAGTGATGCGGCTGCCGGAAAGGCAATTGAAGAGCTGAAAGCCGAACAGTCTGCTCACTGCCGAAGCAAGAAGGAAATGGCCGAGATGTCTGTGAAGCTGAAGAGCGTTGTTGACCGTTGCAAGCTTCTTGAAAAAGAAGATCAGGTGGAACAGACGGACCTGGAGAAGGCCTTTGCCAATGCCAAGGATGCTCGCTCTGCGATGAGAGCTATGAAGGAGGAGCTGCGTCAGGCCGAAGAGATCGCGGCTAGAAAGACCTTTATGCTGCGGAGGAAGTTCTGTGATCCTAAACATGCTCCGTTAGACCGGATGTGGAGTACGGCGGCCACCTATCTTGATTTGGCAGCGAGTGCCGCAGATGCGGCCGAACACTTCCGAGATCAAGAAGATCGCGACGTGGAAAAGCTCTTTTGGTCGCAGTTCCACAATCCGGAGCGTCCACTGTCATTAGCCGATCGTTTGGCCGAATGGGCCGAGCTAAATAGGTTGTCCGGACTAGCCATGAAGTATGTCATGAGTCATCTGTGGCTAGAGAGGCCAGAGCCAAAAAGTTATTTCAACTTGGTGCAGCAGTTCCTTGGTGCGGCGCCGCATATCAATGCGATGAAGAGGTCAGTGTGCATAGAGGGTGCGCGGATGGCTCTTGCCCGTGTCAAGACATACTAGGCGGAAATGGAGGCCACCGCTGTTGCATCCCCAGACTCGGATGGAAGCCGAGTACCTGCCGAGCACTATTTTCAGGAAGTTCTGCAAGGCGCTCGTTTAATAGAGACGCAGTGCTCGAAGGATACTATATTCGAATAGCATATATTATTATAAAACAATATTTTGATAAATTGTAGAAGCTTTTTATACTTGTGCCTGCAAGTATTATAATACCTCATGTGCGGCCGTTTAACATATATGTATATATAATCTGAAAGATTGCAGTCGTCAGCTTCATCCCCCACGCACATAATGCGGGGGTGTTCGCAGAAGGCGCATTTTCACACTTGATCCAACGTCTTGGTCCTACAAAGGAGGTGATAGCGCAGCGAACTAGGCAATCGGACTATGATGCTTTATCACTTTCACTTAGCCATAAGAGTTTGACAGTGAGGCTACTTATATAGCCCCTGGTGGCGCCTACGCTCGCCCGAACTCGGGGCGCGTATGTGCCTGGCCGGGAAGCGGCCCTTCGTTAATGCGGAGGAATTCTAAAGATTCTGGTAAGTCATCGAGTGGTTGACCAGTCTCACATAATATCATGACAGTCAGTTTTCGGCTTTCTCTACTAAGGTGCTCGCCTGGCCGAACCGGGGCACAATCGCAGTAGTTCTCCTGGTGCCGCCTTAGCCGATAGAGCGGAACGTAAGGTAGCAAAACACAGGAGCCGGGCAAACCCAACATTTGACCAAAGACATGATTCGGAGCTGATGCATATAACGCCAAACTCATGACGCCGAACACTCCCTAAGGTATTCGGTCTTTATGAGGGCGGGCGGGATAACGCCCTTAGTAATAAGCCCCTAGTGTCCAGGTACGCGCAAAACTCTGACGTGGCCACATGCCAAAACGCCAGCCTCCTCCTTGGTTATACCAAGAAACCAGGGGATGTGTATCAACAAGAGACAGTAAAAAAGGTTTACGCAGGATCTTAATCTAAAAAGAATCCTTGGAACGGGTCCCTGCTGCACGTCTGCGCCTGTGTCTCCGTTGTGCCGTATCCTGGACGGGCATAGCACGGTGTTCATCTGTAAAAGAGAGGAACTTAGTTGAAGAAAGATCGTGTCGAACATGAGTTATACTAAATAAACAAAGTATAAATCGAAATGGGTAAAATTGAGCTTTATTGTCTCTTGTTTTATATGCGTGGAGCCCCTAGTACAGGGGTATACGGCTATTAAGCCTTTATCAATTGTATGTTTATATCGGACTCGTCTAGCCGTGTCCGTGGTCTTGACGACCTGTTTAGGTGCTTTGGCTGGTGAAGCCGCTTTATTGTGGGGCTGTCAAGGCAGCCGCACTGTCTTCCGCGCGGGAGCAACACTCAATGTTTTTCCTTTAATGAGATGATGACTCGTGGACCGGGCATCTTAAGCATAAGAGATGCATAATGCGGTATTGCGTTAAAGCGGGCGAAAGCTTCGTGTCCCAGCAGTGCTTGATAGCTACTTGAGAATGGGGCGATGTGAAAAGTTAGTTGTTCGTGATGGAAGTTATCGGGGGAGCCGAACATAACTTCTAGCCGGAGAGAACCCATGCAACGGGCATCCGGGCCTAGCGTTACCCCTTGAAAGGAGGTTTTGCTATGGCGAATTTTTGTTGGGTCTATCCCCATGTTGCGGATTGTGTCCTGGTATAACAGGTTTAGACCACTGCCGCCGTCCATCAGGACATTTGTAAAGTGGAGTCCGCTGATTATTGGATCTAATACCAAGGCAGTCCGGCCTGCGTTCCGAATACTTCTAGAGTAATCCTGATGGTCAAAGGTGATCGGTTTTAACAAACATTGGCGAGACTCCTTTGGGATAGGCCGTATGGTGTGTATCTCTGTTGGTGCCATTCTGTTCCTCATGTGAAGTAAGTTTACTGTTTTGACTTCTTGTGGGAAATCCTTTTGTTTCATGGTGCTCTGCTTGTGGGGTTCGTCATCGTCCTCACTTGGTGTGTCGAGCCCCTTGTGTTTGGCATTGAGTTTGCCGGATTGCTTGAAAACCCAACAATCTCTGTGGGTATTGTTCGCAGGCTTCCTAGGAGTACTGTGTATTTGACATATCTTGTCCAAGATTTTGTTTAAGTTGGATAGCTCATCCCTGTAATCCTTGAGGGGCAGCTTTCTCTGATTCTTTCGCAAGCTTTTGAATCCAGCGTTGACTGCCGTGCTCTTTGGGTTGTTTCTCTTATTCCGGCGCTGGTCCTTACTGCATCGGGGTTTTCCGTTTCCATCCCTAACTTCGTATGTACTTGGGTCGCTGGTGCTACATCTTGCCAACCAGTTGTCCTCTCCTGCGCAAAGGTGGGTCATGAGGCTTGTTAATGCGGCCATTGTTCTTGGCTTTTCCTGGCCGAGGTGTCTGGCGAGCCATTCGTCTTGAACGTTATGCTTAAAAGCTGCTAGGGCTTCGGCGTCCGGACAGTCGACTATCTGATTCTTTTTAGTAAGAAATTTGTTCCAGAATTTCCGGGCTGACTCTCCGGGCTGTTGAGTTATGTGACTGAGGTCGTCTGCATCTGGAGGGCGGACATAGGTCCCTTGAAAATTTTCCCGGAAAGCATCCTCAAGCTCTTCCCAACTTCCAATGGTGTTTTCGGGAAGGCTTTTGAGCCAATGCCGGGCTGGCCCTTGAAGCTTGAGGGGTAAGTATTTTATGGCGTGGAGGTCATCTCCTCTGGCCATGTGTATGTGGAGGATATAATCCTCGATCCAGACCCCAGGGTCTGTTGTTCCGTCGTACGCCTCTATGATTATGGGCTTGAATCCCGCTGGAAATTCATGGTCCAGCACCTCATCGGTGAAACATAGGGGGTGTGCGGCACCCCTGTATTTGGGTGTGCCGTGATGTTCGGATATTTGTTGTGTTGCATTGCTTACTAGAGCTTGCTTTCTTGGCCCGTAGATAGATCTGGCTGGGCCATCTTTTTGATGCGGGTCCTTTGGTGGATCGCGTGCCAGCTTGTGTGCGGCGCCGCTTGCCGCTCCATGCTGGCCATGCGGTCGTCTATCCGACCGGGTGGCTTTCCTATTTTTTGACTGCGGGGGCTCTAAGGCCTCCTCATCAAATTCAGGCAATAGCTTTCGCTTTGGATAGCTTTTTGTGCGGCGACTGCCGCCATATTTGTCTGCGGTGTTGCGTAGTTTGCTCCATCTGATTCTGAGTGCATCTTCCGCAGTTTTGAGCATCCGCTTCTGCTTTTTCAGGCTACGCGCAGTGGCGACGAGCCTTTTGTGGAGGTTCTTCTGCTCCATGAGCCTATCCGGCGTAAGGTCGTCCGGACTGTTGTTTTCGCCGGGGATGGGGTGTTCGGTTTGTTTATCCAAGTTGCCCTGTTCGGACGGTTGCTCGAAGGCATGTTCGTCGTCTGCCGGCTCGTCCTGCTCTATGGCTGGGTCTGTATGGCTGTTGTCTCTGTCAAGGCGGGGCTTGGAGCGGCGCTTACGTCGCCGCTTTGATTCGAGTGAACGATCCCTTGTTGCATCCCTATGTTCCTCGTCATCACTTCCTTTGGGTGTGTCCACCATGTATACATCATGAGATGAGGTGGCTGTCCAGTGCCTTATATGCGTTGGTTCATGTTCATCTCCTACATCGTCGTCCATACCGTCGATGTCTTCAGAGTCGAAGTCGAGCACGTCGTTTAAATTATCAACAGTGGCTACGAAGTGGGTGGTGGGTGGGCATCAAATTTCTTCGTCGTCCACATCCCAATCCTGTCGGTCATAGTCCGGCCAGGACTCTCCTGACAAAGAGAGAGACCTGAGTGAATTCAGAATGTCGCCGAAGGGCGAGTGCTGAAAGATGTCTGCGGCGGTGAACTCCATGATCGGCGCCGAATCGGATTCGATCGGTAGGGGCGCGGAGGGCTCGGAGTCCGGAGAGGAGTCCGGCATCTTGGAGTCACGGGTTTCGCAGAGGACAAGGCTGGTGTTCAGCTTGATCGCCGTAGAGATTGCAGCCCCCGAGGCGGTGTCTAACCACCCATCCTCGATTGGTGTGGTTGGCTCCGAGCCAAGGGTCGGAGCGGACACAGGTGCGGCCTCCAGGGCACTGTTCGGCGGCAGAGCTAGATCATGCCCACGAGGACAATGCGGCGCGCTCGGCTGCAGCTCAGATCCGTCGAAGATCAAGTCTCCGCGGTCGTCCGCTCTGTAGTTTAAACTTCCAAGTCTAACCTGACGTCCAGGGGCGTAGCTTTCAATCTGCTCTAGATGACCAAGCGAATTGGCCCGCAGTGCAAAGCCGCCAAAAACGAAGATCTGTCCGGGGAGAAAAGTCTCACCCTGGATCGCATCGCCGTTGACGATCGGAGGAGCCATCGGGCCTAAAAGTGACGACATAGAGGAACTCTCAATGAAAGCACCAATGTCGGTGTCAAAACCGGTGGATCTCGGGTAGGGGTCCCGAACTGTGCATCTAGGCGGATGGTAACAGGAGACAAGGGACACGATGTTTTTACCCAGGTTCGGGCCCTCTCGATGGAGGTAAAACCCTACTCCTGCTTGATTAATATTGATGATATGGGTAGTACAAGAGTAGATCTACCACGAGATCAAGGAGGCTAAACCCTAGAAGATAGCCTATGGTATGATTGTTGTTTGTTCTATGGACTAAAACCCTCCGGTTTATATAGACACCGGAGAGGGCTAGGGTTACACAGAGTCGGTTACAATGGTAGGAGATCTACATATCCGTATCGCCAAGCTTGCCTTCCACGCCAAGGAAAGTCCCTTCCGGACACGGGACGAAGTCTTCAATCTTGTATCTTCATAGTCCAGGAGTCCGGCCGAAGGTATAGTCCGGCTATCCGGACACCCCCTAATCCAGGACTCCCTCAACGGCCCATAAATCTGATGGGCCATTTGTAGTCGGACCTGAGTTTCGGCCTTTTAGCAGCCCATTTAAGTGTTGGGCCAATTTCTGGCCCAGTGTCACTTTCAGCCTGTTGACGGCCCATAAATCAGTTGGGCCCATTGTAGTCAGACCTGATTTTTGGCCTTTTAGCAACCCATTTAAGTGTTGGGTCAATTCCCGGCCATGTGTGCCTTTCGGCCTGTTAACGGACCATAAATGATTTGGGCCATTTGTAGTCGGACCTTAGTTTTGGCCTCTTAATGGCCCATGCCCTTCATGGTCCAATACCAGCCCGGTTTCTCTTTCGGCCTGCTAAAGGCCCACAACACAGTTGGGCCGTTTACAATACGACCTGACTTTCAGCCTCTTAGCGGCCCATGCTCTTCATGGTCCAATACAAGCCCGATGTCTCTTTCAGCCTGCTAAACATAGTAACGGCCTGTTAACGTCCCGTCAAATAAATTGGGGCCGCCTGTTGCCCACTTCGATGTCGGCTTGTTAACGACTCGTGAGGTAAGAGGGCCGACCATTAACTTTCGGCCTAGTAACGGCCCATTAACTTAATGGGCCAACTAAAGTTCTTTCATGTCTTTAGGCCAAATTAGATAATTTGAGCCCATTACGACGAGCAAAGGTACGGCATACAGGGAATAACGTTGCACATCCAGTATATATTACAGGGAATTACATCCACTAGGCAATCAAAGATTGATGCCAGTGTAAATAAATGAGCAGAACCTAACCATCTACAACGTCACAATCTGCAACCTCAGCACAGATGACGCCCATAAGCATGTGGGCAAGTTCTTGCTGCTTTGCCACACTGTCTCTGACAACATTGATCAGTTGTTGTGTCGCATGACTCTGCACCTCTGATTCATCCACCATTTCCATCATTGCTTCAGCCATTAATTGGTTCACAAACATACATTTATTCCATTGCATTCGAGACGGAGGATACTGAACAGATTCAGATGGCGATTTTGGTAGGCTTGTATTATTGATAGTGGAGAGTGTCTTGACCACTACATCATAACATAAATTAGGATGGGAACCAAACAGATTAATCATGAGTTATTGCCATATTACCTGGCCTAGATTTACTGCAAAGAAACAACGGGGTTGCCTTGCTGCTTTCAGAGTTTGTCTTCTTATCTTCAGCAGCCTGCACAAAATTAACACACTAGCATTGCTATCATTGGCCAAGTCAGATAATAGGGAAGCAACATTGGCACAACGAACGTTTGGGCAACTAGCGTACACCAAATTAACACAATATGGCATAGCTATCATCAGCCAGGTAAGGTAATACGAAAGCAACATTGACACAATGAATGAATGGGCAACCAGAGAAGCACTACAATTCAGTAATGTGTGTGATATGAGATAGCACATTCATGCAGCTCAGTACGCAAAACTACCAGGCAGTTTTCCTTACAAAAATCAACATTGGCGCCTTTAACATTTTGCTACAACTAATTTTAGATCCGATAAAGGTTAGATTCAGGCTGATTAAAAAAATACATGCTGATGTAAAAATATAGTGATATACAACAAGTACTTACATCAGCACTGCAGCATAGAGAATTCTCGCAAGATATTTTGCTCGAATACGATCCCAATGGAGGAAGTCTTGTATCGTTTAACCTTATTTTCTAAAAGAGAGATGGGTAAGAAACATGTAGAAAATATGATCAGAATGCTATAAAAATTTCATGACGCGAGGATACGCACACGCTTCTTTGAATGGAGTTGACATTCTTTTGCTGGACTGGAGCAGACTAGTTCTTTGGCCACTGGAATCTGCTTATTATCAGTGGGAGTTGGGTTTCTCTGTGCTGGAGCAGTATCTATGAAAAATGGAGTTGGTTTATTATCTCCTGGCATTTGGATCTTTTGCAAAGACCTGGTTTGTAACCCTTCAGATTCTATCATAGCCATCTTCCCCTTGCATGCCTTATATAGAAGAATGGTGATTCAGTTATAAAACATGCTACAACAGAGATGGAATAGGTACTCAAGAATAGAAAGGCATGACATATTGACATGTATTCACTCCATCCGGAAATAAATGGATGGCTCTAGGCGTATTTCAGTTCTAGATACATCCAGTTTTATCCATTTCTGCGGCATTTAATCCGGACGGAGGGAGTATGATGTAAGAGCTAGGGATACGATAGGACGACACAGTAAAAAAACACTGAAAACCCCACTGCAGAACCAAAGTATTCAAACCCACTGATATGAGATAGTACACTCATGCAGCTAAGGATGCAAAACTACCAGGCAGTTTTCCTTGCAAAAATCAACATTATGGCCTTTAATCATACATTTTGGTACAACTAAAGTTAGATCAGATAAAGTTTGGATTCACACCAATTAACAAAATACATGGTGATGTAAAAATATAGTGATATACAATAGGTACTTACATCTACATTGGAGCACAGAGAATTCCTGCAAGAATCTTTCCTCATAAACGATACCATTGCAGAAAATCTTCTATCTGTTAAGCTTATTTTCTAAAAGAGAGATGGGTAAGAAACATGTAGAAAATATGATCACCATGCTATAAAATTTCATGATGCAAGGATACGCACACGCTTCTTAGAATTGAGTTGACATATTTTTGCTGGACTGGAGCGGACTAGTTCTTTGGCCACTTGAATCTGCTTACTATCAATAGGAGTTGGGTTTCTCTGTGCTGGAGAAGTATCTTTAAAAACTGGAGTTTGCTTATTATCTCCTGGAGTTTGGATCTTTTGCAAAGGCCTTGTTTGTTACCCTTCCGATTCTAACATAGTCATCTTCCCCTTGCATGCCTTGTATAGAAGAATGGTGCTTTAATTATAAAACATGCGGCAGCAGAGAGATGGAATAGGTACTGAAGAATAGAAAGGCATGACATATTGACATGTATTCCCTCCATCTAGAAAAAAATGAATGGGTCTAGGCATATTTCAGTTCTAGATACATCCTTTTTATCCATTTCGGCAACATGTAATCCGGACGCAGGGAGTATGGTGTAAGAGCTAGGGATGTGTCAGGACAACATAGCAAAAAAACACTAGTTGAATGTAAAACTGTATGCTAGCGGAATACATACAGAAATAACTAAGGCAACATACACGTGTATGATTGGGAAAATAAGATCGCATTGCAACAAAGCACTAGAACAACACTTCAATGTAAAAAACATGGTATGGTAGATAGATGAAGTACATACTGATGAATAACAATGCATAAGATATTCAGAAGCATGATGTCCAAATTAAGCAGATGGCATTGTGATAGAGTAGAATGACAGTACTTAAATTTGAAAACATGTTATCATGAATGGAATAGGTACTGAAAAACAAGAAGGCATGACATATTTACATGCGTGATCATCATGCTAAGCACATGGCATTGCAACAAAGTAGATACACTCCATAACATTATATGCATGTTGTACCCATATCACAGGACAAGTTAGAGCAAGGACCTTGTAGGGTGAAGAGGATTCATCATCTTTCTGCAAGTCTTTTGAAGAACTGCCTTTACATGTTCCATCATATTGGGTATCATTGACATCAAGTTTATTGGCCTTTACATTGCTCCGTGAGGTTCTTGTGGATATATCAGTGTGTGCAATTATATCTGACATGCATGGAAGACAACTAGTAGTTATATTTATGTAATGAGTGCCTATATGAGACGACATAAATAGTAGGACTGGGGTTAACTAGCAGCAACAGGTCTCACAGATGAAAGCTACAAAATATGTATCGTTTGTACTCGAGATAAACTAGATGGCACACAAAAGTATTAAAGAACAACATAGAAAATACTAGAAGTGGTATAATACTATAATCACCAGCCTGTCGGGTAGCATTGGCTGATGGAAGATAACTATGGAACAGTGTTACCTAAAGAACAAGTATCTTAGCTGAACTATGGAACAACGTTAACTCCTGAACAAGACCCGTAAGAGATCAACATGAATATAGAGTGAAATGTGATGATCTATTTTCCATGCTTAGATGAATAACAAAGCCATAAATGTTGCACACAAGTAAGATGAGGGTACAACCTATCTGGCTGCCATCCATAGGAGTGAGCATCATGTGCTGACTTGTGGATGGCCCTGCAGTTGTTGTGGCTGTGCATGTCGGGCACGCGCATTCGATGCAGGGAACTGTTGAGTGGGGACTGTAGCTCCCTTCTGGTGTATGCTTCCCTTGTTGGAGGAGCTGCGGTGAGTCGGAAGACGGTATGTCTGAAGATGCAGATAACGCTTAATGTTAAGAACGACATATCTCTTTGATCTGAAGAAATACACTAAGAGTTCAACATCAAGTTACGAGAGTGGTCACACGTCTGTTGACTGAAGACTAAATTGTGGTCGCGCGATTTTATTTTATTTTGGTACTGTCCGATCTACGCCGGATGGCTGGCCGTCTTGTGCCTCCCGGCTGACACTGTTCGGAATCTTCCCCGAAGAGCCAGCAACCAACGGCAGAGCAGCCTGCCTCCGCCGTCTGTGGCCCCGGCCAAAACCCCGCTCCTCGCCAATCCACAAAGACTCCCCATCATCCAGATCCGGCGACGGCAGTACCTTCAACCCATGCAACTCTAAAAGATAGCCATCTAAGCGCTGCTTCCGCGGTGAACTTTGCGGCCCCGCACACTTACGTTAGACACCAGCCAACCGACAGCCTAGGAGCTCCGCCGCCTCGAGGGGTGCTGCTTCCCATTGCAAATCGACTGGCCCAGAATAAAAATTCAGACAACTGATGCCTAAATAAAGTGATTTGAGATGAGGGTGCGACCTATCTGGCGGCATGGTGAAGTTGGCAGGTCCAGCTGCCGAGTCGGTGAGGCCGGCGCGGTTGCGGTGGCGACCGGTGGCAGGGAAAGAGCGATGTCGCGACGGTCGACGGCTACGCCGAAGTAGCACTGGGACTCTGGATGGATCCAAACTTGGATCTGCTCCGGCACCGTCAACAACGGCGGAAGTGAATTGGCTCTGGTACGGTTCATGCGGCCGTCGTCGAGGCAGCACCAGCAGCATGGAGTAAGAGGCACACGGCCCAGTGCACGACGGCAAATGGAGAGCGTCTCCGGCATTAGGGAGGAGGGCGGTTGTGAAATTGGTGCGGTGGGGGGCGCCATGGAGGTGGGGCTGAGGTTTCGCGACTCGGGAGAAGGGAGATTCCCGGGGAGAAGGTGATTTGGCGCCCACGAGGTATGAATGGGGGCGGGCGGTGGAAATTGGGAGGGGAGTGGAACCATGTCTTACGGACACATTTGTCTGAAATGTGAGGGGGAGTTACAGTTCTACCCTTGCCTATAGGCCTCTCGGCTTGGGTCTGTGTACTTAGGGTCGGGGATAGTATAGTAACTTTGCTTCTCTGGGCGGGAGCGATTTCGGGCGAGGAGGGCGTGTTTTGAACTATAGTGGGCACAAGCAATTTCGGGCGAGGAGAGCGTGTTTTGAAATAGCGGGCGCGAGCTATTTCGGGCGAGGAGAGCATGTTTTGCCAACCATGGTTTATGAATTACTTGGCACATGTCATTTCGGCCGAGGAGAAGGCGCGCTTGGATGAAGTTACGAACCTACCCTCGATATACAACGGGCCAATTGATGCGTGTCCAACATAGGACGGTAATTTCGTGTCTCCCATTTATTTGCTCGGGTGAATTCCACCGAGCAGAGAGGATGTTTAACGGTTCGTTCAAATTTTGGGAGAACGAGCATCCTCGTCTACCATACCAAGTCGATTCGGATCAAATTTTGAAATATTAGCTTGGCACTTCTTTTTTAGATGGAAAGATGATGCTCGGGAGTAATGTGTTTTTACATGCTCGTTGCTAGCGATTTACTATATGACAAATAGTTGTCCCACTCAAAAACGCGAATCAAACCCAAAATGAAATATCTCAATTCAATGAAATAGCTCGTTCAGTAGGTCAAAATAGTGAACTAAATCCAAAATTGAACACCTCAATCGAGTAGCATGTTGTACAGTATTATAGTACTCCATGAACATGTTGAAAGTCAAATTAATGAACTTGTTTGATATACGCATATATCCGTTCATGTGTGGATTGCACACAACATGTTCTCCAATTTAAATATTTGAATGCAAGTTTATATCGAAATATGGTTTATATCAGTCTTTGATGCATAAAACGCGACCTCCCCCTCTTCTGGACTACTGTTCTCTCTCTCTCTCTCTTGTCGACAATCTTCAATTCTGTCGCACGCATCCGACACAAAAACCTTGTTCGTCCCTCTCCCTTTCTCTCCATCTCTCTCTCTCTCTCTTTGTATGCGTGTGGGGGGGTGGTCTTTCTAGTTCGCATGCATATATACACCATATATAGGTCTCTCTCGCACACTATGTATGATACTCTAGCTAGTCCAAGCTAGATATCTTGGGTGCACTCATCGTACGCACACAGATTCCTTGGCTCTTTGCTTGTAACTCTCTCACGCACCACTATGTCGTCTCGGAGCTCTCCCCCCCTCTCTCAAACTCTCCATCCACCTGGGTCACACATACACATGCATATCTCACTCGCACTCGATAGGCCCATCTAAAACTCTATCTCTCCCCCTCGCTCTCTCTCCATCTCACATGCGGACACACACAATCTCATGCCCAGCTAGCCAAGTATGATGGTCTCTCACTCAATTGTAGGCACACACAGTCCCCCCTATATGTATATGACTAGCTAATCTTAGTCTCCATCACAAACATGTGCATGGTCTATCTCGATTTCTGTCGGGGCATCTTTCTATCGCGCATGCACTCCCTCGATCTCGCACCCATATAGTCCCTTCATGATCTCGACGGGATCTCTCTATCACAAACACACCCTCTCTCCCTCCTCATGCGTCCATGCCATCCATGTGTCCCTCTCGACCTTTGTTCCTTGTTGGCCACACCTCTATTGGACATGTGCTACAGGGGTGTCTCTCTCTGTTGCAAACAATCACACACTAGCTATCTTCGTGTATCTCCTCGCCTCGCTTTTCCATCTCGGAGATGCATGCATGATATGTTCACATAAGAAACGAAAAAACACACTCTCTCTCTAATTTATCGTTTGTTGTCACTTTATCTGTCACACACATACTCTTTTTGCACACTTACTCATTCTCCTTCACACGTACTTGATCTGTCTCGACTGAGGCACTCTCCTCGGTCCATAGCATATAGATTTATTGAAAAGTCAAACATCACAAAGTTTGACCATGTACGTGGAGAAAAAGAATTACATCTAGTATGGAAAACATATGCCATTAGATTCACCATGAGATGTAGTTTTGTATGATGTATCTTTGGTATTGTAGATATAAATAATAGTTGCGTAAACCTGATCAAAGTTTCCAAAGATTGACTTCTAAAAAATTTACATGCACTGCATTATCGAGCGGATGAAATATCTCTTTCCCCCTCTCAGCTATCTGACGCACCACTCAGCCTTATCGGGGCTCCTCAATCTCTCTCAAACTTTATTGGTCAGTTTGGTTCGTGACCTGACACTCATGCCTTGATGGCCGGTACTGCCTGGTGTGGACGTGAGATGTAAAATATTTCTGCCTGGCTAGGCTTGTGTGGTGCTGAAGCGTTTGGTTCATGCTTGGGCCAGGCAAAGCATCAACTCCCATCAATCAATCCATGCATAAATTATTTAATGCTAATATCCATCCATGTTGTTGTTAGCCTCGTGGCCACACGACCAGGCATGACCAGACGTTCGAAATCGGTCGCCTGGGCCAGGCTAATTAAAGTGCAAGGGAACCCAGGCCAGGCGGGCTTTCTTTTTCACAGGGTAGCAACCAAACAAGCGTGCATGAAATCCAGCCACAACCCCAGGCCAGGCAAAAGATGCTCAGGACGCAAGCCAAACTGGCCTTATATCTCCCTAGTTCACACATATACTTGTCTCTCTCGCGCTATACATATAGACCCATCCAACACTCTCCGCCCTTGTTCTCTCTCCATGTGACACCCCCCCCTAAGTACCATAATCCCTCAATTCATCATAGGCGCAAGCACTCCCCCCTCCTAAGTATGATTATCTCTTACTAGCCAACAGGAACACACGTATTGTCTCCTTCCATCCATACGTGTATCTCGATATCTCTCGGGGCATCTTCTATCGTGCACACACCTTGTCACTCGATCTCCCACCCATGTAGTCCCATCACGATCTCCAGGGGTTCTCTCTATGACAAACATACAATCTCTCCTCCCCATGTCTGCATTTTCTCCGTACGTCTCTCTCGACCTCTCTCCCTTGTTTGTCAGACCCCTCTTGGCCACACAACCACACACTATCTCCTCACCTTGCCTCCGTTGTCGAAGATGCATGTGTGATATGTTTGCATAAGACACACACGCTTTTTCTCTACTTTTATCGTGTGTTGTCCATGTCTCTTTCACACACGCACACACACTTTTTTCACTCACTCTCTCTCTCTCTCTTGTTAGGGACTCTATCACGTCCATAAGCATATGTATGTTTTGAAAAGTCAAACCTCAGAAACCTTTGACCAGGTATATGTGGAGAAAAACATTTACGTCTGGAACGATCATTAGATTCATCACAACATGTACTTACTTCATACTATCATTTATCTTTGGTATTGTAGATATAAGTAATGTCTTTATAAACTTGGTCAAAGTTTCAAAAGTTTGACTTAAAAAAGTTGGAACTACATTATCGAACGGAGGGATTAGCTCTTTCTCTCTCACTGCTATCTCTCACGGGCCTCCCCTCTCACTCGAACTCTCTATACCGACGGATTATATGCTCACCGTGTCAGCGTATAGCTCCGTATATTGTTTAGTTGACCGGTCAACCAATCCACATGCTGCCTTGTCAGCTCGTGTTATGTATCTTCGTGTGTTGGCCCATGTGGCACTGGGTGAAAATAAGTAAACTGGAGGCCCATCTGACACGCGGTGAAGTAAACAAAGTTGAAACCACTCGGGGTAGCACCCCGCATGCTAGTAAATTGAGGGAGCATTGAGGACAAACTTATTGCGCGCGAAGGACGCACTCGCACACAATTCACCACTGTGCAGCGGCATGCACAGAAGGACGCACTCGCGCACACCCAGCACACAACACACACCAGCACACGTGTACACATCTAGGAGTAGAAGGCCGTGGAAAAATCTGGCGCGATGGCCGCTGCCGGAGCCGTCCACCCCCAATATTGGTGTTCCGTGCAATGCACGGGCATCTACGCATGGGAAATTATGTGGAACAGGGCTAGTTGTAAGCAGGCTAGCTCTACAGCCATGATGATAATGACTACAGATGGTGAGGCTGAGTATGGTATGCCGAACACGGCGCCTATACTCAGGTGTCATCTCCGGCGTAGGGTCTTGTCACTTCACTTTGAGGAGCAGCACATAATAATTTGACCAACGGGTAGTATAGTGCTAGTACTCCTACTACTACATTGGTAGTACTACTACTAGTACTAGTAGCACCACCATCTAGATTTAGGAGTACTACCACATCCACCGGCACCGAGGAACGTCTCCAGGTAGTATTGCTTGAGGCCGCCAGGGCGAGGGGCCGCTTGGACGACAGCTTCGTCTCCTTGTTCGATGAGGTCCTCGTCGGTTTCCTCGACAAGTTCACCGTCGTCAAGAAGCTTGCGGATGACTTTGACGTAAGCCTCCAGCCGACGCGCCCAGGCTCTGCGATGCCTGCCACCCTCAACGTCCACTATGGTAACAACCTCTTTGATGCACTAGTGGCCCTGCGACTGCCCGCCATCACGCCGGAGAATGTCCACCTCGAGGTCGCACTCGCCGCGCAGCGCCTAGCACAGCAAGACACCATCGACATAATCACCCACGTCTACGCGCAAATCGTCCACAAGGACTACTACATGCAAGAGGAGGACGATAGGACGCTGACCATCTTGGAGCGCAAGGCAACCTTGGACGGTACTGTTCAGAAGCACGTTGAGCTCGCCGCCAACGCCGCTGCTCCTCACACGTCGGTTGGTGACCCGGCGCACTAGGGCGTGAGGATGTCGTTGAACGTTGATGGATCCGTATGTATTTTTATCTTTCCGTCAAATCCATGTAGTAGTATATGATACTACAGTAATTATCTTACCTTCCGCATCAACTTCATAATTTTCGTATGTACTCCATGCATGAACGGCGCCAGAACCAAACTTCTCATTACTCTAGGAAGAATCGTTATTTTCTATCTATCGGTCGCGCCATGGAGTAGAACCAAATTTTACAAGTTACGAGTTCAAAAGGAAAAGCCTGTCATGTTCATGTCGCACCCCCACACGGTTGGTTCGGCACGCCGCTCAAGCGGGAATGTGTGCGGTGTTGCATTTGCACTTACAAGTGGGACCGCAGTTGAGCAAACCGACTATCGGCAAACCCCCACCCCGCCCACCGCGTGATGGCTGAGAAAACAGGAGGGAGAAGAGATGGTTGTAGCACGGACTCCAAGAAAATTGGTGTCAGATGGGACTCGTGTGGGTGGAGTGTGCCGTACTGCTAGGCGTGAATGCTACGGAGTTATGGCCCATGCCACCCCACTATATCGAGCCTATATCGAGGTACTAGAACAAATTTCCTGTAGTCCGTGCTCAGCCCTCCTCTATCTCTCTTCTCAGCCAGCCAGCGGACGCGCGGAGCCCATCGTCTGTTTGTTCACATGCGGCCCCACATGTCAGTGAAAACGCAAGAGGACCCACTGAACCTGCACATCTTTCACCTCGACGTGCTGGTGATGAAAAACAAATCCAATAAAGATCTTCGGTGGCCGCTTTTGGAGTTACTCAAGAGTAGTAAGATTCTATTTATAGTTTAACCCAAGATGCACATCTCGTGGCTTCACCTACCACTCTATTTTCTTTCATGACACGACCTGGATGCTGGATGTCCCACGTGTCGGCAAAAGGAGGAAGAACCCGACCAAATCTTCGGTTCTGCTCTCGGATTAGACTAGTTATGCTAACTTAAAATTTTTATTGTGTACTCCCTCCGTTCAAAAATACTTGACTTCCATTTGTCTAAAAATGGATGTACCTATATACTAAGACATGTCTAGATACATATATATATTGACAAATAGAAGGCATGTATTGTGCAATGGAGGGAGTAGAATGGATGCAAGTCTTTGTATTGGGAAGAATAGTTCATCCATATATTGATAGAGCGCAATTTAGTAGATGTTCTATCACTTTTAGCTAGCACAGACGCAAGATCGAGCCTCCGCAGATCAACAATGAATACATTGAGAAGGCACTAATCCAACTTACAGGAGTAGTAAAATGTATTCTTGTTATTCTTGTTTTCTTTGGTCTTGCTTTTCTAGTCAAAATTATCGTTGGAATCCGTGCAAAACGGAGCTGCGTTTGGGGTCGTGGGTTGGAGTTGGCCTTACAAGTGGGACCACAGTTAAGGAAACCGACTATCGGCAAAACCCCACCTCGCCCGCCGCACGATGGCTGAAGTTAGAGAAACGACCAGGTTGAAGAGATTGCTCTAGCACTGACTCCAAGAAATAATATGGTGTCAGATGGATGTCGTGGTGGTGGCGTGTGCCGTACGCGTGGACGTGAATGCTTGTTCTGGCCCATGCCACCCTACTACTCCCTACTACTTACTCCTACTATATAGTACTAGTATCGAGGATTCGAGGTGTTGGTTACATACAACGAACACATTAACATATGGCTACAGTAAAAACACCCGCCCACGCGCGAAGCATCTGAAGCTAGTACAAATAGTGTACTACTATTGTTGATTGGCCTCATCCGATAACCTGTTGCAATGCATGTACAATTATGTATTCGGAAAATATTTTTTTGCCTCGTCGCACCACTCACTCAGAGAAGCGACTCGAAAGCCATTCATAAATTTAGTAAGTTTATCACATGCATATCATTTTATTACATACAACAGGTCATCAACCCACATCGACAACGAGGATACATTATAAATACTAATGTTTTCACCACACAACAAATAACAAGCAATGAAATGAACTTCAACTCAAACATGCCTCAGCGTTGGAAACGCTTGCTTTGAACCACAAGTGATTCTCTAGGACGGGCCATCGATTGCCGATCTGGAAACCAGCGCAGGACTGATAATCTAGGCTGAAGCGGCCTACTATATCCCTACTAGGGTAGGGAACCACACAAATGTCCGAGGTATAGACACAGTTGCTTCTCATAAATGTGTCAACAGCAGTTGGATCGCCTTTCACCATCATCAGATAGTTTTGTCCAAGGAAGAGCGAGTTTTCTCCAAGACTATCAATTCTATACCAGGGAGAAGGAGTTGGCGCTAGCACACTAGTATCCATCCCGAATACCATGCAACGAGTGTTGGAATAGGTCCGGAGAGTGCGACCATGGGAGACACCTGCTTCCTTAGCAGTAACATCATCAGTGGGCTGTATACACACAAGAAGAGGTGATCCATCGGAATTAGTTGCCAGGCGCCACAGAGTATATGGGCGCTGCTCGTCCTCATGCTCGTGATCATCACCATCCTCATCTCCCCCTTGGTTATAAAAATTTTCAAGTATAGGTGGTGGGATGTTCACAGGACCTTGGAAACACAAGAAGAAGGTTAATTAGTAAAGGGAAACTTGCTAACCCGCATGCATGTGGATGAAACAATTATAATTACGGGGGAAGACAAACGTACCGAAACTATGAGGATGCCATGCAAAAACAGTGCCACGAGTGGTGGCAACAAACACAAGGCGCTCGTATTGAATTGCATCACAGTACTCATCCGTGTATAGAAACTGATTTTTGAGCAATATCCATCGACTGAAACCATCAAGGACGGCAACAAGCTTGTCGAAGTAGCAACAACATCATAGTTGCTGTAATTCCAAGAGCGGTTGGTAACTTGACAAATTGCTATCTTCCGTAGAATACAGTCACCATGATCGTATTTGAACGTGCGTACATTACCGGTGTGCTCAACCTCTGGGCACTGTGCTGAGATTTTTGGAAGTGGAACCCGGTGACGAGTGTACACATTCACAAGTTCCCACTCACAGTTGGACCCAATGTAAACAACCCAATCACCATTTGCGCCCGCCCAAGCCTTGCCCTCAAGCGATGGCATCTTAACATCCTACGTATCATTATCAAGCGGAATCAACTTGCACAGGGCAAGGCCTCCGTCGTGCCGGCGCCAGTCATCCTCAGGGTCATGGCGAAGAAGATAGGGGAGATCAAACCGCTCCTTGACTCTTGGGTTCTTTGTAATGATGTTATTAGTTGAGTCGAGAATGGGCTTGAACGAACCTGCCATGCTAGCCGAGGTGATCACGTTGCACCGATCAATGAGTTCCTCCACCACGTCATCATTCAGATTGGGGCAAGAATAACGGGGTCGTTTCCAGCCTGTTCCCTCCATGGAGAAGACGATCGAACAATGGCAGAAGAAAGGGTGAACGGTTGAAGGAAAATGGAGTACGGAGAGGAAGAGCGTGCGACAGCAGTTCCAAATCGAGAGGGAAAGGCGAAGAGTCGGTGGACGGTTGTGAGTTTGCCATGGTTCACGAAGAGGTGCCCTGGCCTACACGCCTGTTCGGAAATACTCCTACTACTCGCCGTCGTCTAACTGATATGTTGGAACGGGACCACATGTCAATGAAGCATGATGTGTAACTTCTCGTGCAAAACGCGATCTGGCCACGTTGGCCCGAGGTGCTGCATTAGTTATCGACCTTTATTTTTTAATGGCGTGCCAATCAGTTTTGAAGCACGACTAACTGGTACTATACACAGAGAAAATATAAACTACTCTACCACTACTCCACCTCCAGTACTAGTAGTATAAAAAAGATATATAGGCTGGAGCTTGAGCGCTTTCTTGCTAAGGGCTGCCCACTTGCTTCTCACACTACCACCCTCTCTCCAGATCTATAAAAGATGGCCCCTCTCTCCCTCCTCACCGGTGGTCACGGATCCGCCGGGGAAGAAAAGGACGTGCAGCATTGACGCACTCATCATCGGTGAGCGAGGTCACGCACTGACGACAAGGCCGTCTTCTCAGACCTAGCGCCCATGCGGGATGGCCTCCGTCCCCAAGCTCGCTACCGTAGTGTGTGCGGAGGACGACGACCAGGAGCGAAGCCACTTCCCGCCGACCCTCAGGTATGCTACCTCTTTTCGAACCATAACCTTGTTCAATTGCCCCATCTGCCATGTCGTTGCATGTGGATCTTTTTCCACTCCACCATGTTCCCAATTTGCTATCCTCTGCTCTGCTGGCCACGCAGACGAAAACCATAATTTTCACTATTAAAGGAAACCCTACTTCATGCAGACTAATCCATGTCTGGGTTGAATAAGGAAAGGAAGGGAGACTGTACTGTCCAAGAGAGTAGGCATCGAACCCGCATCTAGGTTGAAATGGGGAAAATTAGTAGCTAAGGAACGAGTCTTGTGTCTCTTGGTTGAAGAAGGGTAGAAAGGCATGACAACGCAATAGAGAATGACCAGGTCGATCGGTTTGTTGTCCTCGCATAGGAAAAAGGTGGCTAAAGAGTGCAAAAATGGGACGTAATCCACATATGCTGCCTGGATATTTGTTGCTCTGGGCAACCATACCTCCCTCACCGCTCTGCGTCCATGGAGGTACATCGTACTGGTGCACCCACTGTCCAAATGGGCCACGCATGCTCTTATTGCCACTTTTTTTGCTGTTAGTATAACACCAGCAGTCAAGTCAAGCAATGCTACTGCTAAAGTGATGCCACATTTAACTAATGCCGCTCTCAGTCTAATGCCACCGATAAATTTAAGCAATGCCATTTAATGTCACTGGATTATTTCTGGGTTAGCTATTGATTGTGGATGTATTAAAGATTTTTCAGCTAAGGCATTCTAATGTTGTTGCACAGCCAGTATACCAACGATGAAACTTGTTACTACCTTCAGATTTTTGCACTGTTAATGCTTATAGATTACATACCTCACTTTCATGAGATAAGTTAATTTTTTTGTACAGTGTCACCAAAATGCCAAGGCGCTGATGTCATTTTATTTGGTTAAACTGCACAGACATTTATGAAGACAAGAGGAAAGGTCAAGAGTGGGCACCTCCTCCTCCGGCTGTTCTCTTGATTCGTTCGATCAAGTTTTTATGTTTGATCGATTATCAAGATTGGGATAGCAATTTTTAAGGTCCCCCCGAGTTCGAAATGATATTTACCTTGGAGGTACATGGTTTGAAATTTTTTTATACTGTCATTAGTTAATAATGCTAGTTACCTTCAGACTTTTGTATTTGGTTTAATGCTCATGCAGAGATAGTATACCAATGCTGAAACTTGTTACCTTTACATTTTGTATTGTTAATTCTTATAGAAACCTTCCAGCGCTAGAGTTTATTGAAATCTGTTCAGTAAAACCATTGTACTGTACCCTGTAATAAACTAACTACTCTACTGTTGCACTAGCCACTAGATTAGTGTATATTTGTAGTATTCGAATGGTGTTGCATTAGCGTATGGACATAAATAAAGTGTGGCAAGCTTTCCCAGATATGTACTCAAGAAAACTACTACCTTTTTTTCTAAATACTAGACGTTTAGGTACTTTAAATTGAACCGCGAAAACATCTTATATTAAGGAACAACGGGTGTAGAGTTCACTCAAATTATCACGGTAAAGCTAGTCACACCTTTGTTAAAATTAATGTTCATTATGTTATCGGAGGAGGTCTGTATGTTTGTCTCTAATGCCTGTCGACTACATACCTGACATCATGATGTAATGTTAAGTCATTTCCTTTTGTACAGTGTCACCGAATTGTCAAGGCGGTGATGGCATTTTATTTTAGTAGAACTGCACAAAATTTGCTTAAAAGAAGAGGAAAGGTCAGGAATGGCTCAGTTTTTCAGAAAAATCTATGTATGCCTTCCTGACATCAGCCGCTGTTGCTTTATTTGTTCCTTCAAACATGTGGTTAGAAACAGTCTTGCTACCTTTTCCCATTATGAAATTGGAATGCTTATATTTGTGAGTCTATGCTTCAACTAGTGCCACTTTAGAGTAATCACACTTTCAATATCTATGCAAACATGGATGCTCGATTTTAGTGGAACTGCACAAAAAGTCCAACTGGTTCAACATTAGGAGCATATTTTTTCCAAACCTTTATATCCAATTGGTGGCACTATGAGCTGTTCATTACGAAGGTACATGGTTTGC
The DNA here is from genome assembly GCF_018294505.1 of Triticum aestivum. Classification (NCBI taxonomy): domain Eukaryota; kingdom Viridiplantae; phylum Streptophyta; class Magnoliopsida; order Poales; family Poaceae; genus Triticum; species Triticum aestivum. The sequence continues at coordinate 294,099,706 of NC_057803.1, read as the reverse complement.
TACTATCTTGCTACTCTTTTTGTACTGTCATTAGATAGTAATACTAGTGGTTTGCATGTGAATTTATTGGCAGGGTGGACCTACATTGGAGGTGCAGGACAAGATTCATTGATTGGATGCTCAATTTCGGTTGTATTGATTTCACCTCTTCGATCACTGTGAACATGGATATCCTTGGTCTGATGAAGAATAGGCACTATATTTCTGCTCTGAACCAGCAAATCAATTCAGTATGAAAATGTCCAGGGCAAAACATAACTGTATCATATTGTCCAGTGCAGAACATGATAGGTGCTAAGCGGAAGAGACATGTTTAAACCGAAAATACAAGGTGTGGTATATGTTTACTACCTACTTGATATTTGTGAAGACAGAGATGTATGCCCGTTGCTATTTGGCAAACAAACAAAGTGTCCGCAATTTTGGTTGAACTGCACAAGAGAATAGTATAGTCACTGCATGCAGTGCCATTTGAAAATAGAGACGGAAAGATTGGATAGTCACTTCATGGACTGCAGAAAAGTAGTACTGTACTATTTATTGGCCAACACTAGGTGCTTCATTGCTTTGGTCTGATTAAACAATGGGCATCATTTTGCCTAAGTTAAAGTTTGTATTCCGAAAATAGTCTCGCGGTGTGATCGAGATAAGACCAAATCATATTGTAGTGGATGTTCCTCCATCATGTGTGGTTCATTCTCATGGTTCCAGCTATTGGTGAAACCACTTACGTTTGCAAGAGGAATTGTAGACTTCACAAACAAATTTGTCTTTCAGTCTATACTGAATGTTGGCCAAGAGAAGCATCCATGTTAGTAGGAAGAACATATGTTTTTTCTAGATCTGTGCTTTTGGAGCTACATATTTGTATATGATCTGTTATTGTATATCTTAATATTTTTGTTGTTGATTTGTTACTGTATATCATAATATTTTTGTATATAAACTTGGTCAAAGTTTGTAAAGCTTGACTTTGACCAAAGCTAATATGTGAACTAATTAAAAACAGAGGGAGTACCTCCTTTCCGATTTGCAGGGCTTAATTCAAACCTCTCACCAACCAAGGTACTCCCTCCATCCGGGATTTATTAGTCCCGTGAGCAAAGCAGCAAGACCAAGGCATGGCAATAATTAACGGCATGCAGAAGTTTAAGCCTAATTAATTCCAGCAATTTTAAGTGGCTCCATGCGCGCCCTCGGCTGCGACTCGTTGCATGCTGCTTCGCGTACTGCCTGCGAGCGATTCTGAGTGCCTGCATGCAGCCGGTCGTAATTAAGGCAGCTAACTGATGCGAAAAAAGATACGCTTTAAATCCGTGGAATCATTATTGACAAGGAGGGAGATGATTCGAGTGCACTCATTTGACCACCATGCCAGTGTGCGACCCAGAAGGGACGGGACGACACAGTCATAATTTTAGTTTCTCTAGTTTTCCACGGCAAGCTGGCGTGCTAAGCCATTATGCATTAAATTCCGATGACCGTCGCGCTACCTTCTGCCTATAAGTACCATTTCCCGGCCTTCTCAGGTTCCACCGTGACCCAACTCACCATATCCTCATAAGCCCCCACCGGCCCGATGTCGCTCGCCACATCCGCCATGCCCCCGCCCGTCCGCGGTAGGCGATGCCGGAGGCGGTCACCGCCGGAACTAGTGTTCGGGTTTTCACCAGAAGGCGTACGGAGGGAGGAGGCATTCTATCTGTCTTTAGATGGCAATGCGGAGATCGAGGAGTTGTTGGAGCGCGACTGCATGGCGGAGGAGCAGGAGTTGTTGGAGCACGACCGCCTGGCGAAGGAGCAGCGTATCGCCGATTTGCGCCGCCAGCGGGACATGGAGCAGCAGCGCACCGACGCTCTGAGTCGCGAGTAGAGCGCCCGCAACTGGGCCGACTACGTGGAGGTCGGCGCCTGGAAAATAGCCCTGGAGGCTGTCGGGCACGCACGCGTTCGCGACGCCGATTTTTACTACCAGCTCGTCAAGCTTCGGTGGACCACGCCGGCATGGAAAGGGCTAACGCGCGTGAGAAACGCACCCTAGCACACCTCTGGCAAGTCCGAGGCGAGGCGGAGGACGCCGGTGTCGGAGTTTAGCATGGACAGCAGATGGCGGCCGACATCGTCTAGTTAGCTAAGAGTAAGTTAGTACTTGTACGCTACTAGATTGTTAGTGGGAGTAGATAGTTAACTTGGCTATGTTGGTTGTCAACATGGAAGTTCAGTACTCTATATGTGGATCAGACCTGTTACTTTGGTCTGAATGTTGAACTTTCCGTTTGAACGTATGGAATGGGTTGTTATTTTTTAAAATGGGTTGTATTTGTCCTCCACGGTTTAGAGGCTGACTTGTGGGCCTAGCAAGTTGACGCGTACACAATCAGGAGATGATTGTACGTGGAGAGGATGATAGCAGGGACCCCCCAAGGTCATGGCAGTACGCAAGCAAGTGCCTCCTTATTTCAAGCCAATAAACATAATGGCTCCTCCTAGTGGATTTCTGACATCTGGGTCCCATGCCATTGTCAACATAGTCAATAAATGAGAGAATTGCACAACGAGCGGCTAACACTAGGGGCCCAGCAGCTCGCCCAGTTATTTTTGTTTTGGGTTAATTTGATAAATGCCACTCCAAATCTGGTGTATCCGAGATATGCCACTGCAATTTCCAAACTTTGAAAAATGCCATTTCATGCCATTTCTAGTGGCATTTTTCGAAGTCTGGAGTGGCGTTTTTCAAAGTTTGCAAACTGCAATGGCGTTTTTCAAAGTTTGCAAAAATTGCAGTGGCATTTTTCAAAGTTTGGAAATTGCAGTGGCATTTTTATGAATCGCCATAATTGGAGTGGCATTTATCTAATTTGTTTTTGAGATGGAAGCAGGGTGTCAACTGGGCTATGCAGGACACTCTGTCCTGTCTAGACAGCCTTTTCTTTTATGTTTACCACAGACGAGCCCAGTAGTTTTTTTTCTTTCTGAAAATGGCTAGCCTAGTTCTTTTGCGATTTGTCAAGTAAGTCGCTTTATCAGGCCTGTTGGGCTACAAATCTTTCAAGACGTGGAGAGCTTCATTTGGCTGGCCGAGAAAATGGCCTATCAGTAATGAGAAATGGGTTGTACATTTTTAAAACGCATCAAACCGGCAATTATTTTCAAATATCTTTTTTTTCATTTTGAGATTTTAAATTGCATTGATTTTTATGTGTGGACAGTTTATTGGATTTTATATTGATATACATTTATTTTTAAAATCAGTGTGAATGTGACTCGAAATTTCGGGATTAAAAACAGTTCAGACCGCACCGACATATGCAAAATTTCGTATAATTTTTTAACCGTGGCCACAATATGGGCTGTAATGCTAACATAAATGATATGGGCTCCAAAAAAACCCATAAGAATTAGCAAATGGGCTGTAAATTATTTGAAATAATGGCAGATGGGTTGTATGCTGTTTTCCACAGATTTGAGGCTTTCCACAGATGGCTTGTATACTGTTGGATGTCCATCCAACGGCCGTCGTGCTTCTTCAATCTCTGCTCTTCCTCCTCCAGCCGCTCAAACAAGCGCTGGCGGTACTGCCTGCTCCCTCCTTCCTGCAGCCGGCTGTGCTGCCGCACAGGCCTCACCACCCCACCGTACTCCCATCGCTGGCCTAGCCATCCCTCTACTCACCCACACCTGTTGTTATTCTTCGGTGATGGCAGACGAACCAGTAAACCCTCGTACAGTCGTACTCCCCTCCGCGTGGGAAACAAAAACAACGGACGAGTCTTCCCTGCCTCCGTGTTGTTCCCTTCCTAGGCCTCGCCGTCGTCCACTGCCCTGGTGCTCTCGCCGTGGCGTGGTCAGCGTGGTCAACGACCGACATGCATCTGAAGTGGACTGTGCATGGAGAGGCTGACAGCTGGGTCCACGGCCGCATGCAAGGAAATGCCTCCTTATTACGTGCAAAATAATGATTTCCTCCACCTGACATCTGGGACCCACCGAAATGGCCTCTGTATTTCGTGAAAAAAATGTTACCACCACTGACAGCTCGGACCCACCAGCTATATCTTCGCACGCAAGGAAGTGCCTCCTTATTACACACAAAAAATGAATACTCCCCCTGCTAGCTGGGACCCAGTATAGTGGGCCTACTAAGTTGACGGGGATGAAGGGCTTTCTCAACTTAGTCAATATGCACGATTCTAGCTCGACTGACCGTACGATGTCCATCCAGCGGCCGTAGTGCTTCTTCAACCTCTGGTCTTCTTGCTCCAGCCGCCCAAAGCAGCGCCGGTCGTGTCGCCTGCTCCTGCCTCCCGTGGTCGGCTGTGCTACCGCGGAGGCCTTACCGCCCCCATACTACTCCCACCGCTGGCCAGGCCATCCCTCCACTCCACTCACCGACACCCCCTGTTATTCTGCGGCGACGGCAGCGCAGCCGAACCAGTGAACCCTCATACTCCTCTCCGCGTGGGCATCCACTGCCGCATCTTCCCCGACTCCGTGTCGTCCCCTTCCTAGGCCTCACCATCGTCCACCGCCGCGGTGCTGTCGGCGCGGCGTGGTAAATGTGGTCAACGACCGAATTCCATCGGAAGAATACTGTACATGGAGAGGCTGACAGATGGGTCCACGGCAGCCCCAAGGTAGTGCCTCCTTATTACGCGGAAAATAGTTATTCCTCCACCTGACAGCAGGGACCCACCGGACACCCACCAGTATATCGCAAAAAAAATGTTTGCCGCTGACTGCTGGGACCCACCCGACGGGCCACTGTATTTCGCGAAAAAAATGTTCCCCCTGCTGTCAGCTCAGACCCACCGGAAATGCCTCCTTATTACGCACAAAAAAATGAATACCCCCTGCTAGCTAGGACCCACCTTGGTGGGAGGCTGACTTGTGGGCCTACTAAGTTGACGGGGACAGAGGGCTTTGTCAACTTAGTCAATATGCACGATTCTAGCTCCAGTGACCATACGATGTCCATCCAACGGCCGTAGTGCTTCTTCAACCTCTGGTCTTCTTGCTCCAGTCACCCAAACCAGCGCATGTCGTGCCTCGTGCTGCTGCCTCCCGTGGCCGGCTGCGATGCGGCGGATGCCACACCACCCCTACTACTCCCACCACTGGCCAGGCCATCCCTCTACTCACCCACACCCCCTGTTATTCTGCGGCCATGGCAGCCTCACACCGCAGCGAATCAGTGAACCCTCGTACTCCTCTACGCGTGGGCATCCACTATTGTGTCTTACCCGGCTCCACGTCATCCCCTTCCCAGGCCTCGCCGTCGTCCACCGCCCTGGTGCTCTCGGCGCGGCGTGGTCAACATGGTCAAGGAACGGCTTCCATCGGACGTGGACTATACGTGGAGAGGCTGACAGCTGGGTCCACGGCTGCAGCAAGGAAGTGCCTCCTTATTACGTGCAAAATAATTATTCCTCCACATGACAGAGGGGACCCACCGGACGGGCCACCGTATTTCGCCCCCCTGACTGCTGGGACCCACCAGCTACATCTTCGCACGCAAGGAAGTGCCTGACAGTCGGGACCCACCTGGTCGAAACGTACGTAGCATTGTCATTCTGGTCGCGAATGTGTATGTACATATATACTGGTGGATGTAGAGGCGCGCATAGAGGCGGCCACGATGCAAGAAAGAAAATACGGCCACGTATGTGTACATACGGGCGGGGTCTCGAACGCCTACTCGCGCATACGTACGGCGAGGGTTCGTTGACATGGCTGGGTCGGAACGGAGAAACAGCATCCTCGTCGTGTTCATGGGGAGGCAACGGAATGCGTCGTGTTCATGGGGAGGCAACGGAACATGTGGGAGCCAACCGGCTGGGTTGGAACGGAATGTGTGGTCGTTTTCATCGGGAGGGCTTGGACGGAACAGGCGATAGAAACAAGGCCTGGCGTACCGCACAACGGAAGAAACAGACCTCCTATGTTTGGAACGGGGTCCTGTTGATCAGGAGAGGTCTGGCGTACCACAAAACGAAGGAAACAGACCTCCTACGGTCGAAACGGGGGTCCTGTTGATCGGGAGGGGTGTGGCGTACCGCAAAACGGATGAAACAGACTTGTGTTGGAGCGCTACGGTCGTAACAGGGGGTCCTGTTCATCGGGAGGGGTGTGGCGTACCGCAAAACGGGACTCCACGGGATACTGTTCATCTCCACCGTCGACCCCCTCCAGCCTCCATGAGCTACTGTTCATCCATAATCGACCTCCTCCAGCCTCCACCTACGACTGTTCATCCACGGGCTCCTGTTCATACAGCCTCCACTGCGCGCTACTCCACCGGCTACTGTTCAACCAGCCCTCTCCACGGGCTCCTGTTCAACCACCCCTCCACGGGCTACTGTTCATCCTTCCCTCCACCGTCTACTGTTCATCCTGCCCTCCATGGGGTGGTCCTGTTCATCCAGCCCCAACCAGCTCGATCGATCGGGGTCCTGTTCATCCAGAGGGAACACCGCGGGGTCCTGTTCATACACCCCCATTGGGAACTGTTCATCCAACCCCCCCC
>NC_057803.1:294079666-294092773 GCF_018294505.1 Triticum aestivum | reverse complement strand
CGATCGGCTTAAGTTAGCAGCAGTAGTGAAGGAATCGCTCGATCGGGTTCAGTTAACAGCCATCGATCAATCGCTCGGGTTCAGTAACGCGTAGCCTGCAGTGCAATCGCTCGGGTTCAGTTAGAGCCCAACGCCTCGCTCGGGTTCAGTTAGAGCCAACGCCTTGCACACGCGCGTACGTGTATGAGAGAAACGCGCATCGCTCGGCCCCCGACCTCCCACTGTAACCGGGAACTCCCCGAAATTTTCCTGGCCCTCGCTTCTCTCACAGTTTTTTCCGTCATGGACGGCCCAAAGAATGTCATGCAGCCACGTCTCCGGCCCTCCCAGGACGAAAAGCCCATTTTCTGTCATGATTTTTTGTCATAGAAGTAGGAGCCCACCACATCTATGATGATACCGGGTTTTGTCACAATTATTGTCATAGAAGTGTCATATGTATGACACAAAAAAATTTCGTTCGGCCCAAAATGTCACGGATGTGTCTTTTTTTTGTAGTGATGGTGCAAAACATAGCATGATATGCGGGATGTGATTTGCAATGCATATGCATGCTCTGCAAGGAAAAGATTGAACCAGGCCTCAACTTGGAAAACCAAGAGTGCCGCAGGAAATATGAGTTGATTTCGGTCTAAATCGATATAAAGCTCAGCAGAATCAGATGCACGGTTTGCAAATGGCAAGCAAAACAATAATGGCACTATTCTGCGATTAACAGCACGATGCCATCTAAAATGCATCAAGAAAATAAGCTACTGCACTCTAACATAGCAACAAAGCACATGGCAGTGATCCACTCAAGATGCTTGGCAAAAGATGAACACTGAGCTACGGTTAATCACACAATAGAAGGTTTGAACAAGCATGGCAAAAGTGCAAAAGATATCAGGTTCACGGACTTAGTGAAAATAACATGTCAGGATTTAACATCAGGAAGCAATGTTTAGAGCAAGATAACAACATGCTAGAGGAACATATCATGGCAAAGCAAGGCATGGCATGAAACTACTCAAAGCAAACAAAGATAGAAGTGATTTCGAGCGTATGGTCATCTTGTCTGCAAAGTTCTCCGAGTTGACATAAGCTTGATCCTCGTAAGCATACTCAACGGGTTCCTTGATCATGTACTCGTCTCCCCGCTCTACCCAAAGCAAGAACACAAGCAAAGGGAACGACAATCAACCACGATGCAATGCGCAAGCAACATGGTGCAAAACATGGCATGATATGGGGGATGTGATTTGCAATGCATATGCATGCTCCGCAAGGAAAAGATTGAACCAGGCCTCAACTTGGAAAACCAAGAGTGCCGTTGGAAATATGAGTTGATTTCGCTCAAAATCGATATAAAGATCACCGGAATCGGATGCATGGTTTGTAAATGGCAAGCAAAACAATAATGGCACTATTCTACGATTAACAGCATGATGCCATATAAAATGCATCAAGAAAATAAGCTACTGCACTCTAATATAGCAACAAAGCACATGGCAGTGATACACTTAAGATGCTTGGCAAAAGATAAACACTGAGCTACGGCTAAATCACACCATAGAAGGTTCAAACAAGCATGGCAAAAGTGCAAAAGATATCAGGTTCACAGACTTAGTGAAAATAACATGTCAGGATTTAACATCAGGAAGCAATGTTTAGAGCAAGATAACAACATGCTACAGGAACATATCATGGCAAAGCAAGGCATGGCATGAAACTACTCAAAGCATATAAGAAAAGTCCCTTACTGACCATAAGCCAAAAAGGATCAGAAGATATGATGGCACCCATGTAAACATAGCAAGTTTCATTAACAGATTCAGACTTAGCAGAAAACTGGACATGGCAAAAACAGAGTTACGTAGGCATGTTTTTGAGCTCGATGCACTCACCACAAGGCATTTAATGACAAACTAAGCATACTCCCAGCAACAAGACATGATCAAGAAGCTAAACATGGCAAGAACAATCTCATAGCATGCATGGATCAACTACAACAACCTTGGCAAAATTGATTAACACGTAAACAATCTGCCAGGAACATTTTATAGCAAAAGTACAACACGATTGAGTCATGCTATGGTAGTACACAATTGCAAACAAATACATGGATGGATAGAGCATAACAATATCTCAAAATCATCCTTACCGAAAATGCTCAAAAGAGGCATGGATCACTCTGTAGCGACATGAATACATGGCATAAAAATAACTTCAGGGAAATGACTTGGAAGAATTCCAAGTCCCTGAAATCAGCAACATCACGAGAGCTACTTTGCATGCATGTGCTAGTCACCACATTGATCAAAAAAATACATGGCATACACCCATGTAAAGATGGCATGGCATAGCCCAAAACACATGTAGGGCTCATGTTCATAGGAGGCACACATTAAACATGGGAAGAATGACAAATGTCCATAATCTGTTAAGAAACAAAAACTAACATTTTATAGCACTCATACAACAGCATTTAGGGCATCAAGATGCACTCAAACAATCATGGTGCAATGGAATGAAATGAAGAGCACAACCAGATGAAAATTTTGATATGTCACACGTGCAAAACAGAGCTACGGATGCAGAGATACGACATGATGAAGATGCCTAGAAAATATTGGGAACTGGGTCTTTGTGGAAATTCAACCTCGAGGTAAAAGTCAACGAAGCACGGGAACCGAGGCTCGCTAGCGCGGGGCTCGCTGGAGATGGCGGGGAAGGCGGCGGGGATCACCGGAGATGGCAGATCCTGGCCGAATCTCGCCGGATCCGGCCGGATCCCGGCGCGGGGAGGCAAAGGAGGTCGCCGGTGGGCGCGGGGCGAGGCCGGGGATGACGGGGCGGCGGTCGGCAAGCTGGGCGGCGGAGGAGGTGAGCTGGGCGGCGGAGGAGGTGAGCTGGGCGGCGGAGGTAGCGAGTTGGGCGGTGGAGGAAGTCGCGAGGCTGCGGGGTCCCGGACGGGGCGGCGGCACCCGATCCGAGCCGGGAGGGCCTCCTGCGGGCTCTACGGGCTTCGGCAGCAGCGGCGGTGAAGTGGGCGCGACCGGGTGATGTGGCGCGCAGCGATTGGGTGAGGGGACGGCGGCGGATGTGTCCGGTGCGCGGAGGAAGGGGAAGACTAGGGTTTAGACCGGGAATTTTTGGAGTGGCGCACGTATATATAGTTAGAGGGAGCTAGGAGTGTCCAAATGAGGTGCGGTTTTCGGCCACGCGATCGTGATCAAACGACCGAGAGGATGGAGGGGGTTTAGCTGGGTTTTGGGCCAATTTGTGTTGGGCTGCAACACACACGAGGCCTCTACGGTTCCTCGGTTAACCGTTGGAGTATCAAACAAAGTCCAAATGGCACGAAACATGATGGGCGGTCTACCAGTGGTATACCAACGCCGCATGGCAAGTCCTAGTCCAATCCGAGAACATTTAACACCAGCACATGAAAAGAGACAAAAGGGGGCGCCGGAGGACATATGAGTGCCGGAATGCAAAACGAACAACGGGGAAAATGCTCGGATGCATGAGACGAACACGTATGCAAATGCGATGCACATGATGACATGATATGAGAAGCATGACATGGAGAAAATGCAAAATGAAGACAAAACCCAACCATAAGAGAAATATCATAACTTAGTGCTGAAAATGGCAAGTGTTGGAATACAAATATGGCAAGTTACATATGGGGCGTTACAACACTCCACCACTATGAAAGGATCTCGTCCCAAGATCTAGGACTGGAAAAACTCCGGATATTCCGAACGGAGGTGGTCCTCGCGTTCCCAGGTGGCTTCACGGTCGGAATGATGTGACCACTTCACTTTCAGGAATTTGATAGACTTGTTGCGAGTCTTGCACTCAGTTTCTTCAAAAATAGCAACGGGATGCTCATGATAAGACATGTCTTCTTGGAGATCAATCTCCTCGAAGTTGATGGTGCGATCAGGAGTCTTGAAACATTTGCGAAGATGAGACATGTGAAACACGTCATGCACGTTTGCAAAGTTGGATGGAAGCTCAAGTTGATAGGCGAGATCGCCTCTTTTGCCAATGATCTTGAAAGGACCCACGTAGCTAGGGGCAAGCTTCACTTTGATACCGAAGCGACGAGTACCTTTCATTGGAGAGACGCGGAGGTAGACATGGTCTCCGATCTCGAAAACCAAGTCACAATGCTTGCTATCATAGTAACTCTTCTAGCACGATTGCGCGCCTTTGAGATTTTCCCGAATGACTTCACACATTTCTTCAGCCTCTGTGATCAAGTCATTGCCAAGAAGTTGGCGTTCACCAGTCTTTGACCAATTAAGAGGAGTATGGCACTTTCTGCCATAGAGAATCTCGAATGGGGCCTTGCCCGAACTCGCTTGGAAGCTGTTGTTGTAGGAGAACTCGGCATATGGAATACAATCTTCCCACTTCATACCGAAGGAAATGACACATGCCCTGAGCATATCTTCAAGAATTTGATTGACTCGCTCGACTTGGCCACTAGTTTGAGGATGAAATGTTGTGCAGAAACGAATGTTGGTTCCAATGGCCTTCTGAAAGAAGTCCCAAAACTTAGAAGTGAAGATGCTTCCACGATCTGAGGAGATCAACTGCGGAATGCCGTGCAAAGAGACAATCCTGGTATATAGCTCTGCCTACTGAGCTGTTGTGATAGATTCTTTGATAGGAAGAAAATGAGCCACTTTAGTGAGCTTGTCGATGACAACGAAGATAGCATCATTGCCACGCTTGGACTTGGGAAATCCAGTCACGAAGTCCATCTCAATATGGTCAAACTTCCATTCTGGAATGGCAACAGGTTGGGGGAAACCAGCTGGCCATTGGTGTTATGCTTTCACTCTTCTGCAGACATCACATTCATCCACAAACTGAGCAATCTCGCGCTTCATTCGAGTCCACCAATACGACATCTTGAGCTCATGGTACATCTTTGTACTTCCCAGATGAATAGAAAGGAGTTAATTGTGAGCCTCGTTCATACTGACTTTACGAAGGTCACCCTTAGGAATAACAATGCGATCCTCGAACAACAGAGTATCCTTGTCATCAAGGCAATAGCACTTGTACTTGGGTTGGCTCTTGGCAATCCTAATCTTCACCTTCTTCGCCATAGCATCAAGAAGCTGAGCCTCATGAATCTGATCTTCCAAAGTAGGAGAGACTTGGAGGTTGGCAAGGAATCCTTGAGGAACAACTTGGAGATTAAGTTTGCGGAAAGCTTCACAAAGATCCGGTTGGAACGGCTTGAGAATCAAACTGTTGCAGTAAGCCTTCCTGCTCAATGCGTCAGCAATGACATTGGCCTTGCCTGGAGTATATTCAATACTCGGATTATACTCTTGAATCATTTCGACCCAACGAGTCTGCCTAAGGTTGAGGTTGGGTTGAGTAAAGATGTACTTGAGGCTCTTATGATCAGTGAAAATGTCCAATTTTCTTCCCAACAAGAGATGTCTCCATGTTAAAAGAGCATGGACAACTGCCGCCAACTCGAGGTCATGAGTGGGGTAGTTCTTTTCGTTGGGCTTCAACTGGCGAGAGGTATAGGCCACAACTTTCTTCTCTTGCATTAACATAGCACCGAGACCTTGAAGGGAAGCATCATAGAAAACCTCGAATGGTTTGGATTCATCAGGAGGAGTCAGAACTAAAGCTATGACTAACTTATCTTTGAGGGTGTTGAAAGCGATGTCACATTCAGGCGTCCAGACACACTTCACATGCTTCTGGAGGAGGTTGGAAAGAGGCTTCGCGATCTTAGAGAAATTCTCAACGAACCTTTGACAATAGCTTGCAAGCCCAAGGAAGCTACGGAGTTGCTTCACATTCTGAGGCAGTTCCCAATTCACAATTGCAGACACCTTCTCAAGATTAACAGCTATGCCCTTTGCGGATATGATATGCCCAAGGTAGATAACCTCATTGAGCCAAAACTCGCACTTTGAAAACTTTGCATAGAACTGATGTTCTCTGAGTTTGTCCAGCACCAATCTCAAGTGCTTGGCATGATCCTCCTTGTTCTTGGAAAAGACCAAAATGTCATCGAGATAGACCAAAACGAAGTCATTTGTGAAAGGGTTGAAGATGAAGTTCATCATGTGAGAGAATGTTGGAGGAGCATTCACAAGACCGAAAGACATGACAGTGTATTCATAGGAACCATAGCTTGTTCTGAATGCTGTCTTGGGGATGTCTTGTTCACGAATGCGAATCTGATGATAGCCCATATGGAAGTCAAGATTGGAGAATACTTGAGCACCTTTGAGTTGTTCGAAAAGCTCGTTGACGTTGGGAAGTGGGTACTTGTTCTTTATTGTCTTCTTGTTCAATGGACGGTAGTCGACACAAAGTCGGTCCGTGCCATCCTTCTTCTTGACAAAAAGAACACCACAACCCCATGGAGAAGAACTTGGTCGGATGAGACCCATAAGCTCTTGTATATCGAGTTGTTTCTTCAGCTCCTTCAACTCTTCAGGTCCAAGCTTGTAAGGACATTTGCAAACAGGTTCCGTGCCAGGCTCAACATCAATGACAAATTCAACTAGCCGGTGAGGAGGCATTCCTGGAAGATCTTCTAGGAAGACGTCTTGATATTCACAAACGACTGGAATCTGAGACATGGCATCCAACTCGCCCTTCTCATTGAGAGAAAACAGTCGAATGGTATCATCACAAGCGGCAAAGACGATCACATCCTCAGACGAGTGTGTCAATTGAATCTGCTTGGCAGCACAATCAAGTTGAGCCTTGTGCTTAGAAAGCCAGTCCATGCCGAGAATTAGATCAATATCCGAGTCACCAAGGACCATTGGAGAAGACAGAAACTTATAGTCACCCATCTTGATAGAAACCTGTGGAACCATGTAGCTTGCATGCAAGCATTTACTCGGTGAGACAACTGCTAACAGGCTAGGCAAATCTTGGAATACGCACTCATGCTTAGATGCAAATGGTCTTGATATGAAACAATGCGATGCACAAGTATCAAAAAGAACTTTTGCAGGAATATCGTTAACAGGAAGGTTACCCATGATCACTTCTGAAGAGTCCTCTGCCTGAGCTGCGTTCATCATGTTGACCTTTGCAAACTTGGGATTATGCTTGACCACTTCATTGCTAGCAGATCTCATAGGAGGAGGAGGCGGAAGACGCCTCTGGTTGAAGCATTTGTTTACATAGTGACCTTTCTGCTGACACTTGTTGCATGTAACCTCTGAGAGCGGCCGGTGATACGGAGCACTTGATCTTGGAGCATGAGACAAATTCTTGTTCTGAAAGCCTGGGTTGGGTGGGTGGGAAGATCCATTGCCACCTTTGCTCTTCTACTGATAAGGCTGAGGGAACGGAGGAGGAGGAGGCAACCAGTACTTTTGCTGCTTAGCTGCCACTTGAGTTGGAAAAGAAGAAGGAGTTGCATCCCTGACTCTCTTCTTGGAAGCATCGCACTTGAGCTGAGCAGCCTCTTGCTTTAGTGCCATATTGTAGAACTCATCATACTTTTTTGGCTCAAAAAGCACGAGGGCTAGTTGCAGATCTTCTTTGAGGCCACCTCTGAACTGATAAATCATGCTCTTCTTTTCAGGGACGTCTTGCTTGGCGAAGCGAGCGAGCTTCTGGAACATGATGTTGTATTGGTAAACAGACAAGCTGCCATCCTTCAGATTGCGAAACTACTCATGCTTACTCTGAACAACACTCTGAGGATTGTGGTGAGCTCTGAAGTCTTGGCGGAAATCATCCCAGGTAATCACACGACCTCCTCTGGAATCTTTGTATTGTTGATACCACTCAGCAGCTTGGTCTTTGAGTTGGAACGAAGCAAGCTTGACAAAGTCCTCAGGCCCGACGTTGCTGCACTCAAAATGTTTGCAGATATCCACGAGCCAATCATCAGCGTCTGTGGCCTCGACACAGTTACTGAAGGTCCTTGGCTGGTTTGCGAGGAATTGGTTGAGGGTAGCAAACTGAGTTTGATTGTTGCCATGGCCTTGATTTCCTTGGTTGCGCTTGCAAGAGTTGCATAATCAGCTGCGTGTTGGCATTGGTAGCAGCCATCACAGCTTGGCATGCCTCCAGAGGTGGAGGTGGTGGCGGTGGTTCCGGATTCTGATGCGTTGGAGGAGCCATCCTGAAGAGGGTGACATCCGTTAGCATCTTGAAAGACATATATTCAAGCTGAATCAAATGGATCGAAATTGTAACATGTAGCCTTAACATTCGAACAAGAATGAATGAATGAATTCCAAATTAAATGATCACACTTCCATAAATTGTGAAGACACTTAGATAGAGGTAGATGAATAAAACAACAAGGTACGAACATGAACAGATACTTGGTAAGGATTGCCCAATCACAAACCAAATATTTGCGGAAGAAATACTAGAGCTACATGAATTCCCACCTATGAAACTCCCGAAATTTTCTGGTTATGCAATCGGGTGTTGGGGATACAGGGGAAGCATAATATCTCACCCAAAACTAGCAAATCCTACATCTAGCTATATCCATCCTTCAACACATAACCAAGAAACCTTCGGAAATCATTTACCTCAACCTTCAAAAAGCATCCGTTTTACGAGTTATGGCAATACTCCCGAACTCCCGCCCCAGTACTGGGTGGCATCGAGGTTATCTCACCAACAACTGCATAAAAGAGATTTTCGATGTCGGTGAAACTCAGGTATTCCAGAACTGCAACGATAAAATTGTGACGACAACACCTCGAAGCACAACTCCCCGGGACACTGCCACAATCCCTAAATGTCAGGAGGCATCAAGAACAATGTTCTCGTCACAAAACCATCGGAACGATTCCAAGATACCCGCATGATCCCAAAAAATATTTAGTGAAATTTGAGAAGAGAAGAGTCAAAACTATACGTCAGGATGCCTCACCAGAGCGCGAAGGGACTGAGGAGTAAAAAGAATCCTACTCTCCGATATATATAATCCTAAAAGACTCAAAAGATTTTTCTAGACTCAACAACACCAGAGATTCGATCAAGCAAGGGGCTCCTAAGTCGGGGAAGGATCTGATTACCAACTTGTAACACCCACGATGTGACAATATCTCCCACGTGTCGGAGCACGACTTAGAGGCATAACCGCATTGTAGGCACGTCGCAAGAGGGGTAATCTTTACACGTCCCATGTACTGAATAAGAAAGAGGTACAGAGTTGGCTTACAATCGCCACATCACACAATACATAAATATAGCATTACATCATCCAGATACAATCAAGGTCCGACTACAAAACCAAAATAAAGACAACCCCAAATGCGAAAGATCCCCGATCAACCAACTGGGCTCCACTACTGATCGTCTGGAAAGGAAACATAGTAACGTCCTGAGTCCTCATCGAACTCCCACTTGAGTTCAGTCGCATCCCCTGGAACGACATCATCGGCACCTTCATCTGGTTTTGGAAGTAATCTGTGAGTCACGGGGACTCGGCAATCTCACACCCTCGCGATCAAGACTATTTAAGCTTATGGGTAGGGAAAAGGTATAAGGTGGAGCTGCAGCAAGCACTAGCATATATGGTGGCTAACATACGCAAAAGAGAGCGAGAAGAGAAGGCAAAGCATGTTCGAGAATCTATGATCAAGAAGTGATCCTAGAAATACCTACGTTCAAGCATAACATGAGACCGTGTTCTCTTCCCGGACTCCTCCGAAAAGAGACCATCATGGCCGCACACGCGGTTGATTCATTTTAATATAAGTATAGTGACAAGTTTTCTACAACCGGACATTAACAAGTTCCCATCTGCCCATAACCACGGACACGACTTTTGAAAGTTCAAATCCCTGTAGGGTTGTCCCAACTTAGCCCATCACAAGCTCTCACGGTCAACGAAGGATATTCCTTCTCCCACGACGACCCGATCAGACTCGGAATCCCGGTTACAAGACATCTCGACAATGGTAATACAAGACCAGCAAAGCCACCCGAATGTGCCGACAAATCTCGATAGGAGCTGCACTTATCTCGTTCTCAGGGCACACCAGATTGTCCAAACTTCCGGTAGGCCAACCCAGAGTTGCCGTTGGTCGCCACCGGGGCTGACATGTTGAACCAACACTCAGAGGAGCACTGGCCTGGGGGTTTAAAATAAAGATGACCCTTGAGTCCGCGGAAGCCAAGGGAAAAAAGGCTAGGTGGCAAATGGTAAAACCACGGTTGGGCCTTGCTGGAGGAGTTTTATTCAACGCGAACTGTCAAGGTGTTCCGATTATAACCCAACCGCGTAAGGAACGCGAAATCAAGGAACATAACACCGGTATGACGGAAACTAGGGCGGCAAGAGTGGAACAAAACACCAGGCATAAGGCCGAGCCTTCCACCCTTTACCAAGTATATAGATGCATTAAAGTAAACAAGATATAATAATGATATCCCAACAATAAACATGTTCCAACAAGGAACAAACTCCAATCTTCACCTGCAACTAGAAACACTATAAGAGGGCCTGAGCAAAGCGGTAACATAGCCAAAAAACGGTTTGCTAGGACAAGGTGGGTTAGAGGCTTGACATGGCAATATGGGGGCATGATAAAGCATGTGGTAGGTATCGTGGCATAGGCATAGCAATAGAGCGAGCAACTAGCAAACAAAGATAGAAGTGATTTCGAGGGTATGGTCATCTTGCCTGTAAAGTTCTCCGAGTTGACGTAAGCTTGATCCTCGTAAGCGTACTCAATGGGTTCCTCGATCATGTACTTGTCTCCCAGCTCTACCCAAAGCAAGAACACAAGCAAAGGGAACGACAATCAACCACGGTGCAATGCGCAAGCAACATGGTGCAAAACATGGCATGATATGCGGGATGTGATTTGCAATGCATATGCATGCTCCGCAAGGAAAAGATTGAACCAGGCCTCAACCTGGAAAACCAAGAGTGCCTCTGGAAATATGAGTTGATTTCGGTCGAAATCGATATAAAGATCATCGGAATCGGATGCACGGTTTGCAAATGGCAAGCAAAACAATAATGGCACTATTCTACGATTAACGGCAAGATGGCATATAAAATGCATCAAGAAAATAAGCTACTGCACTCTAACATAGCAACAAAGCACATGGCAGTGATACACTCAAGATTCTTGGCAAAAGATAAACACTGAGCTACGGCTAAATCACACAATAGAAGGTTCAAACAAGCATGGCAAAAGTGCAAAAGATATCAGGTTCACAGACTTAGTGAAAATAACATGTTAGGATTTAACATCAGGAAGGAATGTTTAGAGCAAGATAAAAACATGCTACAGGAACATATCAGGGCAAAGCAAGGCATGGCATGAAACTACTCAAAGCATATAACAAAAGTCCCTTACTGACCATAAGCCAAAAAGGATCATAAGATATGATGGCACCCATGTAAACATAGCAAGTTTCGTTAACAGATTCAGACTTAGCAGAAAACTAGACATGGCAAAAACAGAGTTACGTAGGCATGTTTGTGAGCTCGATGCACTCACCACAAGGCATTTCATGACAAACTAAGCATACTCCCAGCAACAATACATGATCAAGAAGCTAAACATGGCAAGAACAATCTCATAGCATGCATGGATCAACTACAACAACCTTGGCAAAATCTGCCAGGAACATTTTATAGCAAAAGTAGAGCAAGATTGAGTCATGCTATGTTAGTCCATAATTTCAAACAAAGACATGGATGGATAGAGCATAACAATATCTCAAAATCATCCTTATTGAACATGCTCAGAAGAGGCATGGATCACTCTGTAGCAACATGAATACATGGCATAAAAATAACTTCACGGAAATGACAGAAGAATTCTAAGTCCCTGAAAACAGCAACATCACGGGAGCTACTTCGCATGCATGTGCTAGTCACCACATTGATCACAAAAATACATGGCATACACCCATGTAAAGATGGCATGGCATAGCCCAAAACACATGTAGGGCTCAAGTTCATAGGAGGCACACATTAAACATGGCAAAAATGACAAATGTCCATAATCTGTTAAGAAACAAAAACTAACATTTTATAGCACTCTTGCAACAGCATTTAGGGCATCAAGATGGACTCAAAAAAGCATGGTGCAATGGAATGAAATGAAGAGAACAACCAAACGAACAATTTGATATATCACATGCGCAAAATGGAGCTATGGATGCAGAGATACACCATGATGAAGATGCCTAGAAAGTATTGGAAACTGGGGACTTAGTGGAAATTCAACCTTGAGGTAAAAGCCAACGGAGCACAGGAACCGAGGCTCGCCGGCGCGGGGCTCGCTGGAGATGGCGGGGAAGGAGGCGGGACTCGCTGGAGATGGCGGATCCAGCCGGATCTTGGCGCGGGGAGGCGGAGGAGGTCGCTGGCGGGCGTGGGGCGAGGCCGTGGACGACGGGGCGGCGGTCCGCGAGTGTAACACCCCGGATGTAACTTTCCCTATTTGTACTCCAACTCTTGCCGTTTCCGGCGTTAAGTTATTTTATTTTCTCGGATTCGGGTTTTGCCTCCGTGTGTTGTTGTCATTGTCATGCATCTCATATCATGTCATCATGTGTATTGCATTTGCATACGTGTTCATCTCATGCATTCGAGCATTTTCCCCGTTGTCCGTTTTGCATTCCGGCGCTTCATTCTCCTCCGGTGGCCATTTCTAGATCTCTTTCGTGTGTGTGGATTAAACATTTCCGGATTGGACCGAGACTTGCCAAGCGGCCTTGGTTTACTACCGGTAGACCGCCTGTCAAGTTTCATACCATTTGGACTTCGTTTGATACTCCAACGGTTAACCGAGGGACCGAAAAGGCCTCGTATGTGTTGCAGCCCAACACCCCTCCAATTTGGCCCAAAACCCACCAAACTCTGCTCCATGTCCTAGAGCGTTCGATCATGATCGCGTGGCCAAAAACCGCACCTCATTTGGACTCCCCTAACTCCCTCTATGCCTATATATATCTCCCCCATTCGAATCACGCACGAAACCCTAAATCCACCCACCTCTCGCGCCGCCGGACATTTCCCTGTCCGGCCGGACACGTCCGCCGCACCCGTCCGCCACCACGTGGCACTCCACCATTGGCTCGCGCCGCCGCCCCACATCCCCGCCGCCGGAGCCC
>NC_057803.1:294069847-294079327 GCF_018294505.1 Triticum aestivum | reverse complement strand
TGCTCGCCGCCCCACCGCGGTGATCGCCGCCCCGCCGCCCGGTGGTCGCCGCCCCGCCGCCTACCTCCTCTGACCTCACCGGCGACGCCCCGGCCGGTCCTCCCTCCTCCGCTGGCGAGAAGCTCCGGCGAGAGCCCGGTCACCTCGGTTCACGCGCCGCCCCGATCCAGATCTGTTTTTCAGGGTTGACCTAATTTTTTTTTCTCTAAGTCCCCAGGATTTTTAGCCCAAGTGCACATGTTCGCGGCTCCGTAACTTTGCATCCATAGCTCTGATTCATGCATATAGCATATAAAAATGTTCATCTCAGAGAGTACATCATTTCATTCTATTACATCATTTTCATTTGAGTTCATCTTGATGCCCGAAATGCTGTTAGAAGATGGCTACTTGAGTTAATTGTCAGATCTACTACTCCATTTAGCACTTTTGTCATTTTTGCCATGATTAATGTGTGCATGATATGCCCGTGAGTTCTTCATATGTTTTGTTAAGGGTTTTTTCATCTAGCCAGAGGTGCAACCCATGTATTTTTAGGATGTGTGAGGTGACTTGTGTAAGCTTGCAAAGTGGTGCACTTGCTAATTCTGTTTTCAGGGACTTAGTGTTTTCACTAAGTCCTGGGATTGTTTATCTCATGATGCCATATGTTCTTGTTGTTTCCTAGTGATCCGTGCCTCTTTTGAGGATGATCAGTAAGGGAGTTTTGTTAATATTGTAGTGCTATATCCATCCATGTCTTTGTTTACAATTATGGAGCACCATAACTTGAGTCAATCGAGCTCTACTTTTGCTTCGTTGTGAATCTGGGCAGATCGTCAACTTGTTTGCGATTTTGCCGATGTTATTGTAGTTGAACCGTGCATGCTATGCTATTGTTCTTGCCATGTCTAGCTTGTATTTTGTGCCTTCTTGATGGATGTATGCTTGTCTTGCCATGACTTGCACCGTGGTGAGTGCATCGAGCTCGTAAACATGCCTTCGTGAGTTTTGTTTCAGCATGTCCCAGTTTTCACTAAGTCTGAAAACTGATTATGTTTTTTGCTATGTTCGTGTGCTTGTTAGTATATTTTGTGATCCCTTTTGACTCAAGGTCACTAAGGCACTTTTGTTAAGATTGTTGAGTAGTTCCATGCCATGTCTTTCTTTGTCATGTTCAGGTCCTGTAGCATGTTGTTTTGTTGCTCCGAAGAGGGCTATATGATCTGAAATTCCAGACAAGTGTTAATTTCACTAAGTCTGAGATCTATTTTACCATTTGCGTTTTTGCCATGCTTGTTTGAACCTCCTAATGGATGAATTGGCCGTAGCTCAGTGCTAGACTTTTGTTAATCATCTTGTGTGCATCCCTACCATGTATTTTGTTGACATGTTTGGTTGCTGTAGCATGTTCATTTCGTTGCATTTAGATGCCTACTTGCTGTAAATCGCACACCGGTGTCATTTTTGAATCGCTTGCCATTTCCAAACCGTAACTCCGATTCCGGCGTTCTTTATATTGTTTTCAAGCGATTTCATCTCATCTTTCCAGTGGCACACTTGTATTTCCAAGTTGAGGCCAGGTTCGTGCATTTCCTGTCATATCTTGCATTTTGCATCCCGCATCGCATCCCGCATAGCATGTCATCTTTGCATCATGATGATTGAGTTTGCACGTGGTTGATCGTATCCTTGTTGCTTGTTTGTCTTGTTTGGGTAGAGCCGGGAGACGAGTTCGCTAACAAGGAGCCCGTTGAGATTGCTTTTGAGGATCCAGTCAACTCTGACAACTGTGCAGGCAAGATGATCATACCCTCGAAATCACTACTATCTTTGCTATGCTAGTTTGCTCGCTCTTTGCTATGCCATTGCTACGATGCCTACCACTTGCTTGCAAGCCTCCCAAAATTGCCATGTCAAACCTCTAACCCACCATTGTCCTAGCATACCGTTGATTGGCTATGTTACCGCTTTGCTCAGCCCCTCTTATAGCGTTGCTAGTTGCAGGTGAAGATTGGAGACCGTTCCTTGTTGGAACATCTTTATTTACTTGTTGGGATATCATTATATTGCTTTGTTATCTTAATGCATCTATATACTTGGTAAAGGGTGGAAGGCTCGGCCTCTCGCCTAGTGTTTTGTTCCACTCTTGCCGCCCTAGTTTCCGTCATATCGGTGTTATGTTCCCGGATTTTGCGTTCCTTACGCGGTTGGGTTATAATGGGAGCCCCTTGATAGTTCGCCTTGGTTAAAGCTTTTCCAGCAATGCCCAACCTTGGTTTTGCCATTCGCCACCGAGCCTCTTTTTCCCTTGGGTTACCGGAGCCCAAGGGTCATCTTATTTTAACCCCCCCCCCCGGGCCAGTGCTCCCTCTGAGTGTTGGTCCGAACTGGGCAGCCTGCGGGGCCACCTCGGGGAAACTTGAGGGTTGGTTTTACTCGTAGCTTGACCTATCTGAGTGTTCCCTGAGAACGAGATATGTGCAGCTCCTATCGGGATTTGTCGGCACAATCAGGCGGTGTTGCTGGTCTTGTTTTAACCTGTCGAAGTGTCTTGAGTTACCGAGATACCGAGTCTAATCGGAACATCTTGGGAGGAGGTCTATTCCTTCGTTGACCATGAGAGCTTGTCATGGGCTAAGTTGGGACTCCCCTGCAGGGATTGACCTTTCGAAAGCCGTGCCCGCAGTTATGGGCAGATGGGAATTTGTTAATGTCCGGTTGTAGATAACTTGAACCTTAATTTAATTAAAATGAATCAACTTAGTGTGTTACCGTGATGGCCTCTTCTCGGCGGAGTCCGGGAAGTGGACACGGTGTTGGAGTAATGTTTGCGCAGGTTGCTCTCTAGTTTCTCGCTCGCGCTTTGCCTCCTCTTCTCGCTCTCCTTTGCGAATAAGTTAGCCATCATATTTGCTAGTCGCTTGCTGCAGCTCCACACATATTTTACCTTACCTTGCCTATAAGCTTAAATAGTCTTGATCACGAGGGTGCGAGATTGCTGAGTCCCTGTGGCTCACAGATTACTATTACACCAGATGCAGGGCCTGATGATTCCGCTCTAGGAGACGCGTATGAGCTTAAGTGGGAGTTCGACGAAGACTCTCAGCGATACTATGTTTCCTTACCCGATGATCAGTAGTGGTGCCCAGTTGGGGGTGATTGGGATCGTGTCGCATGTTGGGTTCTCTTTTATTTTGGCGCCGTAGTTGGGCCATGAGTGTTTGGATGATGTAATGTTATTTACGTACTTGATTGACGTGGCGAGTGTAAGCCAACTATGCTATCTCCCCTTTTATTATTATTACATGGGATGTTGTGAAGATTGCCTAACTTGCGACATATGCCTTCAATGCGATTATGTCTCTAAGTCGTGCCTCGACACGTGGGAGCTATAGTCGCATCGAGGGTGTTACAAGTTGGTATCAGAGCCTTCCCCGACCTTAGGAGCCCCATTGCTTGATCGTTTTTAGCAGCCGAGTTGTGTCTAGAAAAATGTTTTGAGTCTTTAGGAATTATATATCGGAGAGATTAGGAATTCTTTTTACTTCCCAGTCTCCTCATCGCTCTGGTAAGGCATCCTGACGTAGATTTTTGACTCTTCTCTTCTCAAATTTCACTAAAAAAAATTTAGGATCACGCGGGTATCTTGGAATCGTTTCGACGGTTTTATGATGAGAACATTGTCTTGGTGCCTCCTGTCAGGGGTTTAGTGGAAGTGTCCCGAGGAGTTGAGCTCTGAGGTGTTGTCATCATAATTTTATTGTTGCAGTTCTGGAATACCTGAGTCTAGTACGCCGACATCGAAAATCTCTTTTATGCAGTTCGTTGGTGAGATAACCTCGACGCCACCCAGTACTGGGGCGGGAGTTCGGGAGTATCGCCATAACTTGTATAACGGATGCTTTTCGAAGGTTGAGGTAGATGGTTTCCGAAGGTTTCTTGGTTATGTGTTGAAGGATGGATACAGCTGGATGTAGGATTTGCTAGTTTGGGTGAGATATTATGCTTCCCCTGTATCCCCAACACCTGATTGCATAACCGGAAAGGTTCAGGAGTTTCATAGGTGGGAATTCTAGTAGCTCTAGTTTTTCTTCAACGGATATTGGTTTGAGATTGGGATTTCTTACCGATTATTCGTTCTTGATCCGTACCTTGTTGATTTATTTCTCACCTTAATTCTACGTGGCTTCTCAATTTATGGATATGTGACCATTTCAAGAGGAATGCATTCGTTCATTTTGTTCGGATGTGAAGACTATATGTTGCAATTTTTATTCCGTTGGATTCAGCTTCGATATTTGTCTATCAATGTGCTAATGGTGGTCAACCTCTTCAGGATGGCTCCTCCAACGCGCACGACTCCGAATCCTGATCCGCCACCACCTCCACCTCCTCCAGAGGCATGGCAAGCTGTGATGGCCGCAACCAATGCAAATACACAGTTGATCATGCAAATTCTTCAAGAGCGCAATCAAGGCAGTCAAGGGAATCAAGGCAGCAATCAGAGCCACTTTGCTACACTCAACCAGTTCCTTGCTAACGGGGACTTTCAGCAATTGTGTTGAGGCAACTGATGCTGATGATTGGCTTGTGGATCTGTGTAAGCATTTCGAGTGCAGTAACGTCAGGCCTGAGGACTTTGTCAAGTTCGCTTCCTTCCAACTCAAAGATCAAGCTGCAGAATGGTTCCAGCAGTACAAGGACTCCAGAGGTGGACGTGTTATCACTTGGGATGATTTCCGTCGAGATTTCCGAGCTCATCGTATTCCGCAGAGCGTGGTTGAAAGCAAGCGTGAGGAATTCCGCAATCTGAAGCAAGGCTCTTTGTCTGTCTTTGACTACAACAAGTTGTTTCAGAAGCTCGCCCGTTTTGCCAAGCAGGACGTCCCTGATGAGAAGAGCATGATATACCAGTTCAGGGGTGGTCTCAGAGAAGATATCCAGCTCGCTCTTGTTCTCTTCGAGCCCTTGAGATACGATGAGTTCTACAACATGGCACTGAAGCAAGAGGCTGCTCAGTTGAGGTGTGATGCTTCCAAGAAGCGAGTCAGAGATGCTACTCCTTCTTCCTCTACTCAAGTGGCCAAGCAGCAGAAGTTTTGGCTTCCTCCTCCTCCGTTCTGTCAGCCGTATCAGCAGAAGAGCAAAGGTGGCAGTGGTTCTTCCCACCCACCCAACCCTGGCTTTCAGAACAAGACTTCGTCTCAAGCTCCAAGATCGAGTGCTCCGTATCACCGTCCGCTTTCAGAGGTCACGTGCAACAAGTGCCAACAGAAGGGTCACTATGCCAACAAGTGTCTCAACCAGAGGCGTCTTCCTCCTCCTCCTCCTATGAGATCGGCAAGTACAGTTGTGGTCAAGCATAACCCCAAGCACGCCAAGGTCAATTTGATGAATGCAGCTCAGGCAGAGGACTCGTCAGATGTGATCATGGGTAACCTTCCTGTTAATGATATTCCTGCAAGAGTTCTTTTTGACACGGGTGCATCGCATTGTTTCATGTCAAAGCCATTTTTTACCAAGCATGAGTTCGTTTCTTCTCATTTGGCTAAACAAATGGATATCGTTTCTCCTGGCAAACATTTGAGTGCTAGTCTGGAGGTGCCAGATATTACTATCACGTTGGGCGAGTACAAGTTCCTTTCTTCCCCAATGGTTCTTGGTAACTCGGATATTGATCTTATTCTCGGAATGGATTGGCTTTCTAAGCACAAGGCACAGCTTGATTGTGCAGCCAGGCAGATTCAATTGACTCATTCGTTTGAGGATGCGATTGTCTTTGCCGCTCATGATGATACCATTCATCTGTTTTCTCTCAATGAGAAGGGTGAATTGGATGCCATCTCTCAAATTCTAGTTGTTTGCGAATATCAAGACGTCTTTCCAGAAGAGCTTCCAGGAATGCCTCCGCACCGGCCAGTTGAATTCGTTATTGATCTTGAGCCTGGCACGGAACCTGTGTGCAAACGTCCTTACAAGCTCGGACCTGAAGAGTTGGAAGAGCTGAAGAAGCAACTCAATATGCAAGAGAAAATGGGTCTCATCTGGCCTAGTTCTTCTCCGTGGGGTTGTGGTGTTCTTTTTGTGAAGAAGAAGGATGGAACGGACCGACTTTGTGTTGATTACCGTCCGGTGAACAAGAAGACCATCAAGAACAAATACCCACTTCCCCACATCAATGAGCTGTTCGAACAACTCAAAGGTGCCCAAGTATTCTCCAAGCTTGATCTCCGTATGGGTTATCACCAGATTCACATTCGTGAAGAAGATATTCCCAAGACAGCATTCAGAACAAGCTTTGGTTCATATGAATACACTGTCATGTCTTTTGGCCTCACCAACGCTCCTCCGACGTTCTCTCGCATGATGAACTTCATCTTCAACGCCTACACCAATGACTTCGTTTTGGTCTATCTCGACGACATTCTGGTTTTCTCCAAGAACAAGGAAGATCATGCCAAGCATTTGCGTTTGGTTCTTGATAAGCTCAGAGAACATCAGTTCTACGCCAAGTTCTCCAAGTGTGAATTTTGGCTTGATGAGGTTCTTTATCTTGGTCATATCATCTCTGCCAAGGGCATTGCCGTGAATCCTGAGAAGGTGTCTACAATTGTGAATTGGGAACCTCCTCAGAACGTGAAGCAACTCCGTAGTTTTCTCGGTCTCGCGAGCTATTGCCGAAGATTCGTTGAAAACTTTTCTAAGATCGTGAAGCCTCTCTCTAATCTTCTTCAGAAGCACGTCAAGTACATTTGGTCTCCGGAGTGTGATATTGCTTTCAACACTTTGAAAGAGAAATTGATCACTGCTCCAGTTCTGACTCCACCTGATGAATCCAAGCCGTACGAGGTTTTTTGTGATGCCTCTCTCTAAGGTCTTGGCGCAGTATTGATGCAAGAGAAGAAAGTTGTTGCTTATACATCTCGCCAGTTGAAGCCTAATGAGAAGAACTACCCCACTCATGATCTCGAGTTGGCGGCAGTGGTGCATGCTCTTTTTACTTGGAGACATCTTCTATTGGGAAGAAAAGTGGACATTTTCACTGATCACAAGAGTCTCAAGTACATCTTCACTCAGCCTAATCTCAACCTCAGGCAAACTCGATGGGTCGAGATGATTCAAGAGTATAATCCGAGTATTGAGTACACTCCAGGCAAGGCTAATGTGATTGCTGACGCTTTGAGCAGGAAGGCTTACTGCAACAGTCTGATTCTTAAGCCTTATCAACCCGAGCTTTGTGAAGCTTTCCGCAAGCTTAATCTGCAAGTTGTTCCTCAAGGTTTCCTCGCCAACCTTCAAGTCTCTGCTACCTTAGAAGACCAGATTCGCCAAGCCCAGCTTCTTGATGCTATGGTGAAAAAGGTGAAGATTGGGATTGCCAAGAGTCAGTCCAAGTACAAGTGCTACTGCCTTGATGACAAGGACACTCTCTTCTTCGAGGATCGTATTGTTGTACCCAAAGGTGACCTCCGCAAAGTGATCATGAATGAGGCTCACAATTCTCTCCTCTCCATCCACCCTGGGAGCATGAAGATGTATCAGGACCTCAAGCAAGCTTATTGGTGGACTCGAATGAAGCGCGAGATCGCTTAATTCGTGAATGAATGTGATGTCTGCAAAAGAGTGAAGGCAGAACACCAAAGGCCAGCTGGTCTCCTCCAACCTCTTGCTATTCCAGAATGGAAGTTTGACCACATTGAAATGGACTTCGTGACTGGGTTTCCAAAGTCCAAGCGTGGCAATGATGCTATATTTGTTGTCATCGACAAACTCACCAAAGTGGCTCACTTTCTGCCTATCAAAGAGTCGATCACTGCAGCTCAATTGGCGGAACTCTATACCTCTCGCATTGTCTCTCTGCACGGTATTCCTCAAGTAATCTCTTCAGACCGTGCCAGCATCTTTACCTCCAAGTTTTGGGATTCTTTTCAGAAGGCCATGGGCACTAACGTCCGCTTCAGCACAGCTTTCCATCCTCAAACAAGCGGTCAAGTTGAGCGTGTCAACCAGATTCTTGAAGATATGCTCAGGGCTTGTGTGATCTCCTTCGGCATGAAGTGGGAGGATTGTCTTCCTTATGCTGAATTCTCCTACAACAACAGTTTTCAAGCAAGTTCGGGCAAGGCCCCTTTTGAAATTCTGTATGGCAGGAAGTGCCATGCCCCTCTCAACTGGTCCGAAACCGGTGAACGTCAGCTTTTGGGTAATGACTTAATCACAGAAGCAGAAGAAATGTGCAAAGTCATTCGTGATAACCTCAAAGCAGCCCAATCCCGCCAGAAGAGCTACTATGATAGTAAGCACCGTGATTTGGCTTTCGAGATCGGAGATTATGTTTACCTCCATGTCTCTCCTATGAAAGGTACTCATCGCTTCGGTATCAAAGGAAAGCTTGCCCCTAGATACGTGGGACCTTTCAAGATTGTCAGCAAGAGAGGCGACCTCGCCTATCAACTCGAGCTTCCTTCAAACTTTGCAAATGTTCATGACGTGTTCCATGTCTCTCAGCTTCGAAAGTGCTTCAAGACTCTTGACTGCACTGTCAACTTCGAAGACATTGAGCTCCAAGAAGATCTCTCTTATCGTGAGCACCCAGTTGTTATTCTTGAAGAGACTAAACGCAAGACTCACAACAAGTCAATTAAATTTCTCAAAGTCAAGTGGTCACACCACTCCGACCGTGAAGCTACCTGGGAACGCGAGGATCACCTCCGTTCTGAGTACCCGGCGTTCTTTCAGTCCTAGATCTCGGGACGAGATCCTTTCATAGTGGTGGAGTGTTGTAACACCCCGGATGTAACTTTCCCAATTTGTACTCCAACTCTTGCCGTTTCCGGCGTTAAGTTATTTTATTTTCTCGGGTTCGGGTTTTTCCTCCGTGTGTTGTTGTCATTGTCATGCATCTCATATCATGTCATCATGTGCATTGCATTTGCATACGTGTTCATCTCATGCATTCGAGCATTTTCCCCGTTGTCCGTTTTGCATTACGGCACTTCGTTCTCCTCCGGTGGCCATTTCTAGCTTTCTATCGTGTGTGGGGATTAAACATTTCCGGATTGGACCGAGACTTGCCAAGCGGCCTTGGTTTACTACCGGTGGACCACCTGTCCAGTTTCGTACATTTGGACTTCATTTGATACTCCAACGGTTAACCGAGGGACCGAAAAAGCCTCGTGTGTGTTGCAGCCCAACACCCCTCCAATTTGGCCCAAAACCCACCAAACTCTGCTCCATGTCCTAGAGCGTTTGACCACGATCGCGTGGCCGAAAACCGCACCTCATTTGGACTCTCCTAGCTCCCTCTATGCCTATATATATCTCCCCCCATTCGAATCACGGACGAAACCCTAGATCCACCCACCTCTCGCGCCCCCGGACATTTCCCTGTCCAGCCGGACACGTCCGCCGCGCCCGTCCGCCACCACGTGGCGCTCCACCATTGGCTCGCGCCGCCGCCCTACATCCCCACCACCGGAGCCCGCTACGGCCCGTGGC